>NC_138778.1:100514286-100654286 GCF_965119305.1 Pelophylax lessonae | reverse complement strand
CAATACGATCGTGAGGTATTATAGACCGAGGAGGGAAATCCACACAGCTATTTTCAGCCAAACAGGATAATGCATCAGCTGGTTTGTACGTTACTAGGAAATTGAACCGTAGGAAGAACAGGGACCAGTGAACTTGACGATGAGAAAGGGTCTTGTTGGTTTGTAGGTATTGAACAATTTGTGACGTCACAACACGTGACGTCAAGCGTCACCACGCCCACATGCGTTCCACCTGACCGAGGGGTGGAACGCAAACAGGAAGAGGAAGTCCGGGATTCTTACACAAGGCCTGGAAGTGCTGCATTCTGGCCGTCCTCTGTGATTGTGATAACATTTCCGCCCTTTTGTGTTTGTACCGGGGGTCTAAGTACGTTGCCACCCAGTACTGGTCATTGGCCTTTATGCGTTTTATACGGGGGTCCCCCTTAAAACACTGCAGCATGTAGGCCCCCATTCCCACTAAACTGGAAGCGGTATAGTGGCCTGCTTCCAGCTCATCATCCAGGATAATGGCGTCCTCGTTCTCGTCCCCCCATCCACGGATAACACAAGGGATCCCAGAAAGGTTTAAAGCATGCTCTTCTTGCTCCTCCTCATCCCCCCCAGCACCATCCTCCTCCTCTGACTCCTGCTGTTGATTTGTCTCAGATGGAGTAGCACCCCCTGGGAATTCATTCAACATTGCGACTTCCTGATCTTCCTGCTCCTCGACGGCTTGATCAATGACACGACGCAATGATCCAGAAAGAAGGCGTAAGGTATGATGTCACTTATGGCGCCCTGGCCGTGACTGACCAGTTTGGTGATCTCATTGAATGGCTGCAGAAGTCTGCATGCGTCCCGCATGAGCAGCCACTGGCGAGGTGAAAAAAACCCAAGCTCCCCAGAACCTGTCCTGCCGCCGAGTTCGAACAGGTAGTCATTAACTGCACGTGTCTGCTGGAGCAGCCTATCGAGCATATGCAACGTTGAGTTCCATCGCGTCGGGCAGTCACAAATAAGACGCCTGTTGGGCAGGTTGTGTATCTCAGCAAGGCGAGCCATGGCTGTGTAAGATCTTCGGAAATGGCCTGAGATTTTCCTGGCCTGCCGCAAGACGTCCTGGACCCCCAAGTTCAGTACGTGTGCCATGCATGGCACGTGTGTTATTTTGCCCTGTTTCAGCGCGCTCAGCAGGTTGGCACCGTTGTCGCACACCACTAGCTGCCTCGTGAAATGACATACATGTGCGTCGTTTCGCGAGACGGAGCTGACGCGCCGCAGTATAAGGGCTGGACGGCAAGCAGTTAAGGAATACTGTATGTAAACCCAAAATATCATATTCCTGATATGTGTCTGCTGTTCCATGTACTGTTCCATGTACTTGTATGAAACAGTATTCTGTTCTGTTTGCATTGTTTTCTTTGTGTGAAACACCTGGTGCCAGTCCCTTTGCTTTCTTAATAAAAATTGAACACACTAGGCATGATAGCACAGCATGGTCAGTTTTCTAGCTGTGCTGAGAACTCCAATGATCAGACTTGTCCTGACACCCCACCCCCCCTGCACAGCCATTCACACAGGAGACAATTGTTGTGCTGTTTCTAATCCCCCAGCCCACTGAGCTCCCTATGCAGGTGAGGACAGAGGGAATGTGATCACTTCTAAAAAGGGGTATTTATAAAGTTTTTTTTATATCTATACACAAATGTTTTGCCTTTCATTTCTATTTTAAACTGAACGATAAGGGTTTACATATACTTTAAGGTAACTTAAATATTATAAGGTTAGGGGGGGCATTTATTGCTCCACCTACACCTATGGGCCAGTGACAGACCAATCAATTACAGGTTTTTAATATTAATGAGTACTTATTTGCATATATAATTTAAGTGGTTAAATTGTTTAGAGTCAGTTATTTAACGGATATTTTCAGGAGCAGAGCATATATAAGGCAATAACTGCGTCAGCAGTTATTCAGACGGTGGGGACAGAGAGAGAAAATTGTACTGTGCCTGCTCTCCTGACGCTGTGATGCAGTCTTTACTCCAGTCGGTCATTGAACGGGCCGGTTCCGCCGGTGGGGAGGAGTGGATTCGCCGCTGTTTGGCCATGACGGACTGTTCGTTTCCCGGCGGTGAGGATGTTACTGCCCTTTCATCTCACCCCTCCTCTTCTGCATCGCAGCTGCAGATGCCTCCCGTTTCTTTTCCGGGGCCTTCTACGTCACGCCCGGCACCTTCCTATGGCTGCTTGTCCCTGCAGGCCTCCGCCTCCTGACCGCGTCATTGATCGGCAAATTCTGTCGGAATTGCCGGGTCCCACCGGCGCATGCGCAGTAGGAAATGTCTCCAAGGATCCTAGACCAAGACAGAAGCCGCGCAGGTTCGAGTCCCCATCCCCGTCTCGCCGCTCTGCTGTCTTTAAAAAGAGCAGAGGAACATCCAGGACCAGGACTGATCATTTAAATAAAAGTGTGCATTTAAATATTCCTCCGGCTGAGGAAATCCCCATTACCCCCCACTTTGCTTTGCTTCTTTACAGGTGCCTACTGATGATGTAGTACAGCCTCCTTTGGTGCCACCAGCTGGTTCAGGTGACTTACTACAAGCCCAAGCTTTGCCTGCTGTTGAGTCAGCCCCTGCTGTAAGTGGTGATTCTGACAATTTACAACTATTGTTGAATTTGGCACGCTCTTTTAATGTTTTAGTAAATCAATGTGTTAATGTTCCGCAATTGCCTGGTAATAGTATTGCACCTGTTTGGAACGACTGCATCAGTAATACACTTTCCGGTGTTACTTCGGCTATAACGTGTGAACTTTCACCATTAGGTTTTCATTTAAATTTGGGGATGAAAGAAAAAATGTGGAAAGAAGAATTTGTAGATATTTTGGGCCTGATTCATAGTACGGCGAATTGGCGTTTCGGCGTGATTTTGCGAAGCGGCGATTATTTAAGTCTGAAATTGGCATTCAAAGAACGGCGGGCGGAAAATAGCGCCTAGTGTGAGATTCATTAAGATGCAATATGGTCAGAGCGCGACTTAAAACCACGCCAGCTAAAAGCTCGACTAAAGTTTAGCCAAATTTTCCCCTGTACCCCCAAAAATCCCAAATCACTGTGGAAGGTGTGGAAGTCAATTTGGAGATGACTTGCGTTTAAAAAATCTCAAAAACTGACTTAGAAAGAGAGATATCTGCGAAAGTGTGGAAAGGTTAAACAGCTCCTCCAGCCGCGAGCTGCGAACTCGCGAATGTGCGCATGCGCAACGCCAAATTGGCTCAAAAAATTTCGCCAGCGCGATTTTGGGTCAATTTTTTTTTGAATACCGCTTGCAAATCCGCTGTCTCGCCCATAGAAAATGGCAAAAACCGGCGGAATTGGAAAAACATGCACACTTCCAACAAGGGATCCTTTAGTAAACACCATCACATTCCATACACCTTTCCTGCTAACTCCGAAATCATAGCAGCCAAATCTACAGTGTTTATATAGAACCTCCACATTCTCTGAAAAAACCCACAAAATATTACATTGGGGAATTGGTCGTCAGATAGAAAAAAAATAGATGTAAAACATATTTCAAAGAAAGATTATTAGCATTTCACACATATCAAGGAAATGTCACAATTTTGACAATATTTTATGTGTTTCCAAAGAATGTTTTTAGAAATATATTGCAAATACTACCTTTTCTTCCATATGGGTATGGCCAAGTGTTACCATTTTACTACACATTTAACTGAAGGTATATATATATATATCCCTTATACTTGGCTAATTAGCAAAGTATGCCCAACAAACAAATAGAGCTTTAGCTCACAATATTGCTACATATTGACTTTATGGGGCATCTTTTGTATTTTGTTCATGTCTTTGGATTAAAAGTTTGCTGATACACATGCCTTTTTCAAACATGAACAAAATTAATGATGTCAACATTTGGAGGATTGGAGATATCCAAGTGTTGCCCATACAGAGGGCACCTTCCGGATTCGAACTTACAAACCTACAGCAGGAAGGCAGACTCCCTAATCATTGTGCTATTTCTCAGTGAGCGTTGGGTGTTTTCCTCATGCCGTCAAAATGCTCACATGGGAACAGGGGCCATTGAACTGAATAGGATTGGATTTTTTGCCTGTTTTGGGAGCTGATCCTTGAGCTGGACAAATCCCCCTCAAACGCCCCCAAACGGGCTACGTTCACATGTACGTGTTTGTGGTCTGTTTTTGGGGCTTTTGTAGGTGATTTCATATAACAATGCCTGCCCAAAAAATGCATGTCAAAACGCCTGTGAAAACGCCAGCCAAAATGCACATAAGAACGCCTGATATAATTGCCACGCCAAATTTAGGGATGTTCATGAGTGATGAGTCAGATTGTTGGCTTACATATCTGTTCAATCGTCACAATCTCACTTCTCAAATCCCAAAAGGTGTGTTTCAATTGTTTCCCTAAATATATATTTCTCTCTCTCTCACGTAATTGTATATATATGTATGTATTCCTGTATCTAAACATTCTAAATAATGACTAGCAAACTTCAAGAGAGAATTTTTTCAATTCACATATACTATACACACCTACATACATTTCTATTCCTCATTTCTATTTCCCTTGTTTTGGCAACTGAGCATGCTCCAAAACACACAGGATACACACAGTTAATTTTTGGACTGGGCGTTACCATTCTGGGTGTGTTTGCTTGGATTATATATAGCTCACTCAGACATCAGGAAAGATTTGACCTACGAAGAGGTCCAATATATTTGTGTGTCACATGTTTTATGGGTAACATTTTTGGCCCTTTGTTATTTATGGAGGTGAGATTTGGCTGTGTTGTGTGTTGACTCTCTGTAAGTATTTATTGCTGTTAACATAATTCTGTCAATCTGCACATGCATCTGTTGATTATGGGCTCTTTGTCGATGTATATGGTCTAAATGTTGTACAAAGGTTGTTTTGGTTTGAAAAATACAAATGTAATAAACAGCATGTTTCCAATTTTTTTTTTAAAATGTCTTCATGTGTCTAAATAAAGTTTTCTGGTGTCCACAAATGTATGTATTTGTATTTCTTTTTCTAAGTTAAATCTGCTTAATGGTTGTGTATGTTCACTATTCGCGAATTCGCGAATATACAAAACCGCGTTCTCACATTTATACATGAAACCGGAAACGAAACTTTTGGTGCGTGCACACGTTTCCGGAAATTGTCCAGGCCCTGTCGTAAGTGTGCATCATGGCTCCTGCACTGTTTACAGCCGAAATAGTGGCATTTGTGTGTAAGGTAAGGAGGGGGTGTGAATGTGCAGGGTGCGGGATGGGGGATGGTGGCTGGGTGGGTCGCTTATCTAGCGGGTGTGCAAGAAACTTTTGGTCTGCTGATCTGCGCATGCACTTTCTGCCTATTAGACGTGATCTAGAAGCTTCCTGTTATAGAAACTTCCTAGATGTGAACCTGTTCCCTATATATATATATATATATATATATATATATATATATGTATGTGTGTATATATATATATATATGTGTATATATATATATATATATATATATATATATATGTATTATATGTATATTATATGTATATATATATGTATATTATATGTATATATATATATATTATATGTATATTATATGTATATATATATATATATATATGTATATTATATGTATATATATATATATATATATATATATTATATGTATATTATATGTATATATATATTATATGTATATTATATGTATATATATATATATATATATATATATATATATATATATATTATATGTATATATATATATTATATGTATATGTATATATATATTATATGTATATGTATATATATATTATATGTATATGTATATATATATATATATATATTATATGTATATGTATATATATTATATGTATATGTATATATATATATATATATATATATATATATATATATATATATATATATATATATATATATATATATTATATGTATATGTATATATTATATGTATATGTATATATATATATATTATATGTATATGTATATATATATATATTATATGTATATGTATATATATATATATTATATGTATATGTATATATATATATATTATATGTATATGTATATATATATATTATATGTGTATATATATTATATGTATATGTATATATATAATATGTATATATTATATGTATATATGTATGTATGTGTATCTAAAAAATATATATTATACAAAATATATATATTAGACAATATATATACTATGTATATATTATATACAATATATATACATTAGATACATTATAGAATATGTTATATACCATATATTAGTGTATATAATAGGGAACAGGTTCACATCTCTGAACTTTCTATATAGATATAGATAGGCATACCCTGCTTTAAGTACACTCACTTTATATACAATCGTGAGTAAGGACACAGCTTGTTCAGCTTGCCATGACACTGCTCACAAACCATAAGTGACAGGGATAACAAACTTAGGGAGCAACGACAGGGTACCCAGGTACCCAGGACTACACCATATCCATTTTGTGGCTGGCCAGCTTGCCTAGGTAATCTATCATGTCATAGTCCTGGATCCCCTTAACATGCTCCCACATGGTTTGGGAGTAAGGCTATGTCAATGTGGCCAAAATTTACAATGGAGCTGGTGTATTTTCATGCATCGAGAAAAGAAAAAAGGGATTGCTTCACTTTAAGTACATTTTCAGTTTCCATACATGCCCTGGTCCCATTGTGTACTTAAAGTGGGCTATGCCTGTATATAGATAGATTTGATTCGTTTCAACTTTTACACAAAATGAAACCCAATTATCTGTGACAGATTGCTCTGACGCTTTGGAATCTATCTAGATAAAGACAAATGTATTGACCCTTTTCATATATGCAAGATTAGAAACATTATATTCCCTAAATGCATAATGCCAAAAATTATTGCCTTACATACATCCATACACACTGCAAGCTCGGCCCCGTTTGTCTTGTCTGACACTCTTACCATCATAAGCTGGATCTGCACACAGCAGCTAATTGGTTCACCTGAGATGGAATCAGTGATCACAAAAATCTGGAATGGTCATGTCTTCAAAGGATTGCCTTGAACAAATCACCTCTAAAAGAAACACATGAGTGTATAATCACTTGTCTCAATGGATCACATTCCCAACACACCCATCTCACACTGCCATATGATAATGAATGGGGGTGTCCATTGCAAGTTAAATACACCCCCAGATCACATTGCTTTGTTAATTTACAGATCTAACTGGAATATGATGGCACTGCTGTGAACCACTATGCCATCAAATTCTGCTGGGGACCTTTAAAAAGGATTATGTGTGATTGTGTGGATAATTATGCCACCTTAAATTTGCATCTCCCACATACCATGTGCAACTCTTGCAGGAATTGTGAATCAAGGATAATTCAGCACAGCTTAATGAACAGACACATTGAGGAGTGTAGGAACACACCGTCAGATTACCCGATCACACTATGGGGTTTTAACTCCTCCATAATTTTGCCACTTTGGAAACCAAGTGCTTACTTTATGTATACTTTTTAGACGGAACTACAATTTCTAGTAGGGTGATATCATTGCATGAGATTTTCCCTCACTTCCTGTCTTAGTGTCACCAAGACAGGAAGTGAGGGGAATATCACTGTGGGGAAATAGCTTGCAATTGTTGCCTTATAATGTCCATAGTATATATAAAAGGAAAGAATTGCTGGCTGTATCCCCACGGGAGATTCCCTCACTTCCTGTCCTGGTGACACCAAGACAGGAAGTGAAGGGAAATCTCCTGCAATGATATAACACTGTTACATGTTCTAGTTATGTAGCAAACTTAAGAATATACAAAGCAAACATCTTTTTTTTTCCATTTTGGCAAAATCATGGATTCATTAAAAAACTATCTTTGTTTGTCCCGTGGCTTGCAGGAAAAACATTTTGCCTTGATTCCACCATCAACACAGACAGGGGAAACCCTCCTGCGGAGCCATTGTGTTCTCCTGGTGCTGCCCCTGCCAGGAAAACACAGTGATTATTGCTAGTGGCTACAAGAGATGCTAGCGATAAGTGTGTGTAAAATCTGACAGACTGGTTGTACGTTGTCCTCCAGGTGATCGACCAATCAACTTGGGTACCTTCAGCCTGGCCATACACAGTTTAAATCTGCATCTCAAATGAAGCAATCCCATTTACATATAACACTCCATAAAGGAGAATTGAGGGGCTTATCAGGTCTGCGTCAAAAATTAACAGCCACACCCAATCAGACAGCTCGTGTTAAAAGGGACCTGAAAAGCAATCTGCATGGCTTGCTTTTCCAAGCATTGGCTAGTTTAGTGAGCCTGGACTAATAACAGTCACTGTAATGCTACCCATACTGCTGTCCTTTTAACATGGTGACAAAAGTTGATACCTATGCTACATGTGTGTAAAGTTACTTGCACCCTGCTAAATGGACAGCAATAAGGTTGTAAATACAGTGACTGCCTGTCCCCCCCTGATGGCGGCCCTGGGTGTGTCATGAAAGGCCAATTGAGAAAATGGCTATATCATGTAGAGGAAATCACCAGTGTGGGGCAACCTATGTCATGGAGGTAGATTTGGACATCGATGTATATGTATCACCAGAAATGGAATTCTTTGTTCTACAATATCTCAAAGACGACCTAGCATGTTATTTGAAGACTGTACTATTTTGGACATACTTGGACTCAAACATACACTGCTCTTTCCACAGCTCCTCCTCCTCTGGGGGTATGATAAAGTTTATACGCATCTTCACCAAAAGCACAAGATGATGTGTCGTCTCCGGATGAGGCTGCAGCGGAGATTTCAGTTTCTGCCTGAGATAGTGGATCTGCAGCGGGCCTGGAGTGATGCCAAAAGGCGCTCACCCAAGCTCCTGCTAAAGGCTGTGGAGCAAATCTCCGGTAAGTAAAAATATACATTACATGTGACCAGATAGGTTACAATTTTTTGGGTAGGTGGACATGTGTTTAGCTATGCAACAACACTAATACCAACACCCCCCCCCCCCCTCCCTCTCGCTCCTACCTTTCCTACCTCCATCAAGTGTCTCTTCACAACCTTTAATACTACTATGTACATTCGTATTTTTTATGTTTTTTTTTTTTCTTCTGCTTCTAGCCAAAGCGGACGGACGGCACCCTCTTGTGCTTTTGGTGAAGAAGGGGAGGAGGAGGACGGCCACACTCCAATATGCAGTCAGAGGCAGCGAGCCATTTGAGCAGCTGAAAATTGTGGATCGTAAGTAGAAAATAAAAATGTTAGAAATTTCTAATCTCTAATCACATTTTACAGAGCCCCCTTTACATCGGAGTCTCCAGACTTACTACACTGTAAGAGGGAAGTGTGAAGACTCTGATATAAGGAGAGTTTGGGAACCATTATTTGAGGGGGGAAGCTGGGGACTCTGGTGTAAAAGGGAACTCTGTGTTCCCCAAAGCTCCCCCATACATCTGAGCTTACAGAGACCCTCTTACACTTCCCTTCCTCAGTCCACCACAGTCAAGGGCACAACAAGTCCCACTGCAGAAGGCTACCTGCTTGGACTTGTAATCCTCTCTGTAGGGGAATGAGGAAATACTGCCTGCTATGCTAAGACTTGTAGTGCCCTCTGTTAGGGACTAAGGATTCCTCAGTCCTCAACATTCTAGGGCACTATAAGTCTCAGCATAGTGGGCTGTCATACCTCAGTCCCTCACAGCTCGGGTCAAAAACAACACAGTTAAACATCTAAAGGACAACTCCAAACAAAACTACCAATAATGGACAGAGTCCATATGCTCTATAATGTCAAAGACCCGCTACCACTCACCTTCCACCTCTGGTGCTGTCATTGTGTAGGGCAAAGGGCTCCATCTACACCATGTTTGGCTTTCATGTCAGATAGGCAGGACTTGCTCAGCTCCACTCTCTTCCTTGGCAATTGACTCTGGCGTCATTGTGGATCTTTCCTCCTCTAGAAAACCCCCAGGGGCCCTCTCCTTGTCCCCCAGCCACCCAGGGCCTTCTTCTCCTCCTCCTCCACCAACCATTTTCAGACTCTTCCAACTTCCCTGGGGCTACTCAACCACTTTGCATAGTGG
This sequence comes from Pelophylax lessonae, assembly GCF_965119305.1. Taxonomy (NCBI): domain Eukaryota; kingdom Metazoa; phylum Chordata; class Amphibia; order Anura; family Ranidae; genus Pelophylax; species Pelophylax lessonae. The sequence continues at coordinate 100,644,157 of NC_138778.1, read as the reverse complement.
ACACAACAAATCTATGACCAGCCTGCAAAATATCAAGTCTGGGCCTGGTTACCTGTATGTTCCGGGTCCAGGGCGGAGCTCTCCTCCCAGAGCAACAACTGATGATAGCAGAGTGAGTTGACCGGCCAGTCACTTCCTACTGGTGCAGGTACACACCTACCGATTCCTCCACATCTTAGGATAACATGATCAGACGGCCAATCCCCAGGCAGAGAAGGAGGAGTAAGTGTCAGCGGACAACAGACACCTGGCAGACGCAGTGAAGGGACTGCAGCACACTGCTGCAACTTTTTGATCCGAGGATTGAAAGCAATCTTTTACTTGGGAGATTTCCCTGACTGCGCCCTTCGAAATGTTGGTGCTCCGCCACTGGCCGCAAGGCCCCTGTAGGTGCGAGGCCTTAGGCGCCCGCTTAATTTGCATGGTGCCCTCCTGTTTTAAAACATGGTCAATGCATCTCATTGGTGTAAGTGCACTTCTATGTTCTGAATTGTAGGGGCATTGAGTATGGTGCTAGCATGATGAGAGGTTACTGCCTATTTGTGTCCATAAATAATATATAATGTTTTTCTTTTATTTTAGAAACCAGTGATCAGGATGTGGAGGCTCAGCCTTCTCAGGCCCCCTGTAAGTAATGTGGATGTGCTGGTGTGTTGTGTATTAGGTCGAACTTGGAGGAATGATTGTTTGTTTTGTTTTCTTTTGTGGTTGATGTAACTTCAGCAAGAGAGGAGCCTCAGGCAGGGCCAAGTCGCCTGGATCCGGGCCAGGAACAAACTGTTGGCCAAGAAGAGGCCAATTGGTCCGACTCGGATGAGGACCTGGGCTCTCCTCAAAGGGGAAGTAAGTATTCTACATGTGTTTGTGTGTTCAATGTGTCCTGGTAAATATAAGGGCTGTAATATATATATTTTGACATTGGGGTTTTGTAGCAGCTGACATTGAGGATGTTTGTTGTGGAGGACTGGGGAAGAGGGGCCACTGCTTACCCAGTCCACTGTAACTACTACCTTCAATGTTTCCAGACTACTTTCTGTGTGCCTTTATCAAATAGCTTTTGTTCAAGGATTGTATTTGTGTCTTTGTGTTTCTAGGAGATACAACGCCATCCCCCCATGAAGGGACACCATCCCCCCATGTAGGGTCTCCCCCATCCTCCCCCACTCCAGGCTCCCCTGAACTAGTCTGTAAGTACCTAAAATTAGATTCTCACATGAATTGTGTGTGCTAGGATGATGTGTATCTAGGATAATCTAAGTTGGAGTCAAAGCAAGTGTAGTTTTGCTATATGTGACAGGAAGGTTGGTCATGAAACACTCTTGCTTAACCTTCATGTTTGAAAGGTGGTTTTGGGGAGCTTTACAGGACATGTTATCTTTTGTAAGTTATCTCAAGCCACCCTATTCTAAATTGGTGTTAGTTTCTCTACATTGGAAATGGTGTGCTTTGTACTTGTAAATTTTTAGGGGACATTGTAATTTAATCATGTCCTGATTTAGTCAACACTGAAAATGTGTGTTTGTCAATCTTTCATAAATACTCTTCCTCGGTAATGTACCACATTCCAGTTCACAATTTGTGTTCTTTTTGTGCAGTTTCTCCAGAGCCAGCCACGCCATCCACTTCAGGGGCCCCAAAAAAACCTGATGATGGTAAGTTGTGTGCTTTTCCAGTAATGTGTCTACTTAGTAAGTGGAGAAATGCTAACTGTGTATGTCCCCGCTCAGGCTTCAAGTTGTTCTAAAGGCAGCGGGTTCTTTATGTGAATGCATTCTATGCATTAGTATTCCAAGTGATAGGTGTGCATATTCCCCCTAAGACTTACTGGGACCATTTTTTACGATCCAAATTTTTGCACTAATACTTGTCTGGAACAGACTCCCCCTCCTCCTTAACTGAGGTGACAGCATGCCAATATTGCCTCCTGATGCTGTCACTCCTAATCATTGAGACCATTGGAAGGGAGGGGGGCAAGGCTGGCTCACAGCCTAGTGCCTGAACAGGCACAGGGTGCTTGGCTTCATCTCATGTGCCTCCATAGCAAGCTGCCTGCTGTGGGGTCAAACAACAGGAGGGAGGTGCCTAGAGGTGTGTACAGGGGCCATGTAAAAAGGAGGATTGTTATTTCTCTTGTCCCCAAAAACCTAGAGAGTGTAAGTCTAACCTGATTAGTTTTCCGCAGCCCTCCCAAAATGATATGTTTCCAACACTTAGAACAGGCAGGGCTGAGGCACCAAAAACATCAGAAAAACACAATCAGCACAAAAGCAGGGAGTACGTATCCTTAACGCTACAAGCTTCACCCAGAAGAATGACGCTTGCACTGTACAAATCTGCATCACCACCATATCAATGTCTAAATAAAACTTTCAGGGAAATGTGGAGGGGTAATGAGTGGGTGTTAGAGCGTTTTCATGACTGCGTAACCTACAGTTAGCGTGAGTCCATTTGTTGATAAACTTTTTCTTCTCTCTTAACACAGCTGGGATGGCGGAAAGGAGATCAGGGGAGCAGACACATCTGCTCCGTCCAGAACTGGCCCTCAAAATTCCTAAGGGTGAGTCTCTACTATGTGTCAGGTTCAATCTATAGACAGTAAGAGGGAGAGAGAACTCTCCACAGATTCCAATGGTGATAGAGATAAATGTGTGCACATGTATCGTGTTGACCAATTGAACCCAAAACACCTTACATTCTTCAAAATGATTGCTTGTGTTTACATGCAGAAAAGCATTTTACTTAGCTTTGGTGGAACTGCTACTAACATTCCAAGCCATCTTATGTAACCTTTTGAACAATTTGCTGTGAAAGTTTGAGTTTAAGGTTTACAACAGCAATTTAGCATATTTGCTTCAGAGTGTTGATAAAAGCCAACCAATAGACTCCTAAGCATATTTGTTGAGGCACATTAATTACAATCCTTGTTTGGATCATTTTGCCTAAAACTAATTGTCATGTTTTTTTCTACCCAGGGCACACCCACCTCACCTACGAGGTCCTCCTGGATTATATGAGGTGGTGCGGAGACCGAATTCTCTATTTGGAACACCTTTGTGGCGTGGATCCAGACCCTAAGGAGCCATTCGTTAGGAATGTCACACCTTTAAAAAGATCCTAGTATTTTTTTTTTGTTGTTTGTTTACTTATGTTGCACGTTGCAACACAAAGAAATGTCACATTTGTAATTGTTGCCCATTATAAACAAAAATCTAACAAAAAAATCAAAAACAGTTTAAAAAAAAACCCTTTTTTTGGGACCCAAAAAAACAAAAAAAACAAAAAAAGCCTTGTTTTTGGCAACCAAAAAAAATATAAAAATTTAAAAAAAACCCTTTTTTTGGGAACCAAAAAAACAAAAAAAACAAAAAAAGCCTTGTTTTTGGCAACCAAAAAAAATATAAAAATTTAAAAAAAACCCTTTTTTTGGGACCCAAAAAAACAAAAAAAACAAAAAAAGCCTTGTTTTTGGCAACCAAAAAAAATATAAAAATTTAAAAAAAACCCTTTTTTTGGGAACCAAAAAAACCAAAAAAAACAAAAAAAGCCTTGTTTTTGGCAACCAAAAAAAATATAAAAATTTAAAAAAAAACCTTTTTTTGGGACCCAAAAAAACAAAAAAAACAAAAAAAGCCTTGTTTTTGGCAACCAAAAAAAATATAAAAATTTATAAAAAACCCTTTTTTTGGGAACCAAAAAAACCAAAAAAAACAAAAAAAGCCTTGTTTTTGGCAACCAAAAAAAAAATGTTTACAAAAAAGCCTTGTTGTTTTTATGGCAACGGACAAAACCACAAATGTTTACAAAAAAGCCTTGTTGTTTTTATGGCAACGGACAAAACCACAAATGTTTACAAAAAAGCCTTGTTGTTTTTATGGCAACGGACAAAACCACAAATGTTTACAAATAAGCCTTGTTGTTTTTATGGCAACCGACAAAACCAAAAATGTTTACAAAAAAGCCTTGTTGTTTTTGGTAACAAACTAAACCAAAAATGTTTACAAAAAAGCCTTGTTGTTTTTGGTAACAAACTAAACCAAAAATGTTTACAAAAAAGCCTTGTTGTTTTTGGTAACAAACTAAACCAAAAATGTTTACAAAAAAGCCTTGTTGTTTTTGGTAACAAACTAAACCAAAAATGTTTACAAAAAAGCCTTGTTGTTTTTGGTAACAAACTAAACCACAAATGTTTACAAAAAAGCCTTGTTGTTTTTATGGCAACGGACAAAACCACAAATGTTTACAAAAAAGCCTTGTTGTTTTTATGGCAACGGACAAAACCACAAATGTTTACAAATAAGCCTTGTTGTTTTTATGGCAACGGAAAAAACCAAAAATGTTTACAAAAAAGAATTGTTTTTGTGAAAACCTTCCAAAAAATGATGTCAAAACATAAAAAAACCCTTTTTTTGGGACCCAAAAAAACAAAAAAAACAAAAAAAGCCTTGTTTTTGGCAACCAAAAAAAATATAAAAATTTAAAAAAAACCCTTTTTTTGGGAACCAAAAAAACAAAAAAAACAAAAAAAGCCTTGTTTTTGGCAACCAAAAAAAATATAAAAATTTAAAAAAAAACCTTTTTTTGGGACCCAAAAAAACAAAAAAAACAAAAAAAGCCTTGTTTTTGGCAACCAAAAAAAAAATGTTTACAAAAAAGCCTTGTTGTTTTTATGGCAACGGACAAAACCACAAATGTTTACAAAAAAGCCTTGTTGTTTTTATGGCAACGGACAAAACCACAAATGTTTACAAAAAAGCCTTGTTGTTTTTATGGCAACGGACAAAACCACAAATGTTTACAAATAAGCCTTGTTGTTTTTATGGCAACCGACAAAACCAAAAATGTTTACAAAAAAGCCTTGTTGTTTTTGGTAACAAACTAAACCAAAAATGTTTACAAAAAAGCCTTGTTGTTTTTGGTAACAAACTAAACCAAAAATGTTTACAAAAAAGCCTTGTTGTTTTTGGTAACAAACTAAACCAAAAATGTTTACAAAAAAGCCTTGTTGTTTTTGGTAACAAACTAAACCAAAAATGTTTACAAAAAAGCCTTGTTGTTTTTGGTAACAAACTAAACCACAAATGTTTACAAAAAAGCCTTGTTGTTTTTATGGCAACGGACAAAACCACAAATGTTTACAAAAAAGCCTTGTTGTTTTTATGGCAACGGACAAAACCACAAATGTTTACAAATAAGCCTTGTTGTTTTTATGGCAACGGAAAAAACCAAAAATGTTTACAAAAAAGAATTGTTTTTGTGAAAACCTTCCAAAAAATGATGTCAAAACATAAAAAATGTTTAAAATGTTTATCTAAATTAAATTTAAGTATGTTGCTCTTTGCAACACAAATGTTACATTGGCAATTTAGTTCATTCTATTATATATTGTAATATATTTTTTGTACGCTACAGTTGGTAGACACCCACATGTGTTATTAAAACATTTATTTTATTACCCAAGTTTTCTTTTTGGTGTACACATCGAATGTCTTTTGTGTTGTATTTGTTTACTTGAGTGGTGTGGTCTGTAATTGTTAGTATGTTGGCTTTGGTTTATGTTAGCCTTGAGACTTGTTTTGAAGCTACATTTGAAGGGAGACCTTTTCTTGGGTCGTTATGTGAACATTGAGTTATCTAAATTTACATGAAATCATATGTTTGGAGATAGAGAAGCACGTGTGTATAAATGCCTACATTAACCAGGGCCATTACTTGGCCACCAACACTCCTAAAAAACCAAAGAGCAAACACAAACTAATCATTTTGCATAAAATTTTATTTCATCCCCAAAAGAAGCACTATAATAAATCATATTGTGCCACCCTCAAATTAAAAAAAAAATGGCCCAAAAAATTGGCCAATGTAAATCATTAACAAAACTAAACCAAATTAAACAAAAAAACAAAAAATCAAGTTGGTGGTCGTGCCTGAAGCAGTGTGGTGAGCATTGTTAAGTTTCCTGCCATCAAATGGTGTGCCAAGAGTTCCATCTGGTCTGGGGTTAACTGTAGAGTTGTGCTCAAGTGGCCCATTAGGATCATATCTTCTGTCTGAGGCTGCTGATGATGCAGGGTGTTGAACGTTGGAAATGTCCCAGACAGAAGATGTTCGGCCAATAGTGTCATCTGCTCTGGGGTCAGCCTAAGCATTTGGGCAACGTGTGCCATTACCATGAGATGGGATCGTTGCTGCTCCAAGGCTATTTGATGCTGCTGGTGGTGCAAGGGTTGTGAAGATGTGTGGGGAGTGGTGGTTGATTGTTTGTTGTGGTCCACGGTGCGGGGGCAAACGACATGTCGCATTGGTGACAAAAAAGAAGAACGGCCTGGGGAGGAGTGAAGTGATAAAGGTGTGGAGGGAATGTAGTCAGGTGGAAGGGGTACTGTGGAACCAGTGCGCATTGAGGTTGTGCAGGAGGATTGCTCATTGAGGGGTGTGGGAGTCCGAACGGAGTGTGAAGTGCTAGGAGTGGCTACAGGAGGAATTGTCCCATCCCCAGCTGCCTGACAAGTGGCCAACACTGGCATTACCCTCCCACTACCACAACCTGCAGTGGCAGGTGAGTGAGATGTTTGGGAGGGCTCTGCCAATGGGGCATCTTCAGATCCAAACAGGCATTGGCGTGTGGCCAGCACCTGAGTGTCAACACTTTGCCGATCCCGTTGATGCTGGTCTGCTAAACTTACCAAGCTGTTACGCATATCCTGTTGAACCTGTAACATATCCTGGTGAACCTGTACCATTGTTGCTACAGATTCCTGTATGAGCCCGAGCAGACGTACTGCCTCAGTAGATTGCTGAGTACGCCTCCTTAACTCATTTTGGACCTGATACTCATCAAGCAGCCTCTCGGCTACATCCAGCATAGATGGACGAAGTTGGGTAGGTGACAATCCCTCTGCATCTAAGGCTACCTGAAAGCAGAAGAAATAGACCAAATCATTATCAAACATCATGACTAAATATTTCAGATTAGTTTGACAACTTAACACCCCAAGCAGAACGTTGAAAAGTTTGATGTGCTTCTAATGAGTACTTGTTCATTGTAAGATTATCCAAGCTAGCAACACTTCTGATAATGGGTACATATTATATTGGTGTGACTAATATGACAAAGGCAAAAAAGATTCAACATGAAGGTGTTCCCAATTAACCCTGGTGTGGTAGGTTGTTTATGCTTTTGGTAAATCTGTTACTACACCAATGACTTTATACATCTACGTATGTTGTCTAAAATCTTGCCATCAATCGGCTACAGGACAACCCAACCAAACGATACCCATGAATTTGGACCTGGAAAATCAAAGACGGGCCGGACTTTAAAGATCCTGGATGTTTTTGGAACATTAGTGGCACACCAAATTATAACATAATTCCCTGATGTTCAAGATAGAACTCTTGTTGTGCTGGTGCATCGTCAGAATGTCATAGCACTAATTTAACACACACAATGTAAGCCACATCTAGTCCAAAATCAATGCTACCATTGAAATGTTACATGTGCACCTTGTTCCCTTATATCACATACCACAGCACTGGATGCAGAATCGTCGCCAGCTCCTGATCCAACTCCAGCTGCAACGTCAAGAGGGGCCTGATGTTCTTTTAAAAACAAAAAAAAAAAAACATGTTTAGTACATAACCTTAGTCAGTAATGATTATGGCCAGATTGCCCTCCTAGCTTCATGAATGAAGCATTGAGGCCAAACATTCAAAAGTGCTTTCCTGGGCTCATAGGACACTTGCTAAACCCTCCCAAAGGTTAAGAAGGCTTGGTCTGCCTACTAATGACGGCACCCATTAATGCTGTCAACTGTGTTTTGCAGGGTAAACATCTAAAAGGCAACACTCTTTCCTAAGAAAAAACATGTGTGTTAATGGGGTTAATAAGATTCAAAAAAACATTATTTGACTAGACATACCAACACCTTCCTCCAGGCCTAGCTGCACTGGGTGTGTTCCCTGCTGCGGATCTTCTGTAAAGGACATAGCAATATGAGCTATCTTGGCAAAAAAAAAACATCTACATTGTTTGGCACAGTATGATATTGGACCTACCAGGAGGAGGGTCAGCACTGATGTCAACACCTGTGAGTCCGTCTGGTTCGCCAAGCTGCATGGGCTGTGGAGGGGCTGAGATCCGTGCTACAGATGAACAAATTGCAGGTTGGGGAAAACAAAAAAAGGACAATTGGAAGGGCAAGTATCACATTCTCTTAATGTCACACATAGGATAGTAGTTAATCTTTTCCAAACAACTCACACAATTGACATCCAAGATAATATCCTACCTCGGTGCAAAGCATCCGAATCTAAGTCCTCTCTGGGAAAGATGGTATCGGGTCCTATGATGTTCAAGAAAGGTAATTGATAATCCCAGAGAGAACTTCGTGCACGTTCATCCAGCCGACCTTGACGGTCATAAAGACCCTCCGCAGCCCATGCAATTAGCTTCTTCCGAACGGACCCACAGATGTCGTTGACCTTCTTCCGCACACTGTCACGGTGGCGAGGTGCTTCACCCAGTGCATTTACAGCATCCCGGATTTCATCCCACAATCTGTTCTTCTCTGTTACTGAGTAAGACGCGGCCCTGGTCCCATGTATCGCCTGATATCTGGCCATATAGGCGTGGACCAGGGCACAGCACTGATTGTGGGTGAAACGGGGAAGCCGGGGTAATGTGGACAAGCTGACTCTGGTGGACGGACCCGCTCCAGGACTACTGTCAGAAGAGCCAGCTTGTCCACTTGGTGTGTTAACACCTCCCCCGGCTTCCTCCTCCGGGATGGGGATGGTGGACTCCCTCATGGATACAGCTGGAGCCTCCCTCACACCAGAGCCAGACGATCTGCCCACCCTGCCCCCCCTGCCCCCCCTGGCCCCCCTGGCCCCCCTGGCCACCCTGCCCCTTCTCATCCTTCCAGTGGGTGGGGCCATGGGAGCACGAGGTGGGCAGAGAATCTGGCTGTCCAGCAGCAGCAAAGAGCCCCAAACTCCTAAATCTGAAATGACAAAAGAGAAAACAGAAAAAACAGGATTTGCAGATTGCTCTTCATATACAGTATAATTAGTGAACAGTTACAGAACACACTTACCTAATGGCACAAACAGACTTGGTCGTGGTGGTGGTGGTAGTAGTGGGCAAAGAGCAGAAGAGGCTGCAAAGAAAAGGAAAAAAAAAAACACATAAGAAAACGCATATGGGTACAAATCACACGAGGCCCTCCAAACACTTACCTAATGGCACAAACACGGTGGTGGTGGTGGTGGTGGCAAAAAAAGCAGAAGAGGTTGCAAAGAAATGTAAAAAAAAAAACACATAAGAAAACGCATAGGGGTACAAATCACACGAGGCCCTCCAAACACTTACCTAATGGCACAAACACAGTGGTGGTGGTGGTGGTGGTGGTGGTGGCAAAGAGCAGAAGAGGCTGCAAAGAAATGGAAAAAAAAAACACATAAGAAAACTCATAGGGGTACAAATCACACGAGGCCCTCCAAACACTTACCTAATGGCACAAACACAGTGGTGGTGGTGGTGGTGGTGGTGGTGGTGGTGGTGGTGGTGGTGGCAAAGAGCAGAAGAGGCTGCAAAGAAATGTAAAAAAAAAACACATAAGAAAACGCATAGGGGTACAAATCACACGAGGCCCTCCAAACACTTACCTAATGGCACAAACACAGTGGTGGTGGTGGTGGCAAAGAGCAGAAGAGGCTGCAAAGAAATGGAAAAAAAAAACACATAAGAAAACTCATAGGGGTACAAATCACACGAGGCCCTCCAAACACTTACCTAATGGCACAAACACAGTGGTGGTGGTGGTGGTGGTGGTGGTGGTGGTGGTGGCAAAGAGCAGAAGAGGCTGCAAAGAAATGGAAAAAAAAAACACATAAGAAAACTCATAGGGGTACAAATCACACGAGGCCCTCCAAACACTTACCTAATGGCACAAACACAGTGGTGGTGGTGGTGGTGGTGGTGGTGGTGGTGGTGGTGGCAAAGAGCAGAAGAGGCTGCAAAGAAATGGAAAAAAAAAACACATAAGAAAACTCATAGGGGTACAAATCACACGAGGCCCTCCAAACACTTACCTAATGGCACAAACACAGTGGTGGTGGTGGTGGTGGTGGTGGTGGTGGTGGCAAAGAGCAGAAGAGGCTGCAAAGAAATGTAAAAAAAAAACACATAAGAAAACGCATAGGGGTACAAATCACACGAGGCCCTCCAAACACTTACCTAATGGCACAAACACAGTGGTGGTGGTGGTGTAATCCTTTATAGGCAAAAGGAGGCTGCAAACATTAAACATACATGAGAAATCGCATGACCTACATACGTGCACATAATAAATTACAGTTATCAGGAAAGCAAAAATGGTGTCTTTGGAAGCTGGGAAGGTAAGGGGGCAGGTTTAGATGCCAAATCTAGACTGCACACCTTTAACAAACATGAGAAAACACATGTCCAAACCACATGCACATGGGGCCAACTGCCAATGATTAAAAGACACTTGAGGGGTTCCCAAGCTATTGTGGGTTGGAGGGGATTCACCATAGACAACTTAAGCACACCCAAGATAAGTACAAATTGTCTCCTTCCTTTTTTTTGGGAGAGAGAGATACAATTGTCTTACCTCCAGATAATGTAGGTTGTGGGTCACAGGGTCTTGCTAGCACATAAGAAACATCGATCTATAACATCCAGCAGCCATATTGGCCATGTGCTCCTTTTATAGCTGGCTCACAGGTGTGATAATTAGCGGCCGTTTCTATATATATCTGCGCATTCGCGAATTTGCGCGTTCAAAATGGAGGACGATATCCCAGACGCATTAGATGGTGCAATGCTGGCATTTATTGGTGCCTTGTTTGAGGAGGCCCTGGCACAGGAGGCAGCAGAAGGTGGGGAAGCTGCAGCAGCAGCAGCAGCAGCACCTCCAGCAGCAGCACCTCCAGTCCGTGTGCCCTTACCTCGCCAGCCACGCATTTTTGCTCCAAGGATCTATTTGGACAAGCTGCGGGATTCTGATGTCAGGAGGAAGTTCCGGCTCGAGCGAGGAACTATTCTACACCTCTACCAGCTCATAGCAGAGAAAATTGACCCGGACACACAGCGCGGCCATGCGGTGCCCGGCATGGCCAGATTGCTGGCCACTTTGTATATTTTAGGGCGTGGCAGCTTCCAAGCCACTTCGGGAAGTATCATGGGCATTAGCCAGCCCACAGTTTCAAGGGTGTTCATGTTGGTCATTAATGCCATAGTGGATATAGTGCCCAATTTTATCCACTGGCCACAGAATGAAAATGAGTGGAATGAAGTCAAGTTGGGTTTCTACCGGCGGGCACACATGCCGCAAATCCTAGGGGCAATCGATGGCACCCACATAGCCATTAGGCCCCCAAGGAGCCACGAAAGTGAATACCGGAACCGCAAGCAGTACCACTCTGTGAACGTCCAATTAGTGTGTGACGCCAAACAGCGCATCATGAGTGTCAACACTGGTCACCCAGGGTCGTGCCATGATTCCAGTATGTTAAGAACAAGTACTCTGTACGAGGTGTTTGAAAGTGGACAAATGCCCGAAGGGTGGCTTATTGGTAAAGTATTTTGTCTTAACAACATAAACTGTAAGATTACATAGACATAGGAATAAGCTACATCGGTGTACACCTTGATTTAAGCAAAGCCTACCTAAAATGGATGTGTTAGGAGTTGTCAGGCTGTTCACACACAACCAGATCAGCAGCTTAGCAGCTCACAAAAGAAAGATTTGCAAAGTTGTCTTTGAGTCCAATGAAGGTGGTTAACCAATGTGTAAATGGTGTCCTCTAGCCACCCAAAGAAAACCTACAAATGATTCCAATGGTATTGCCATATCCCCAAAGTACTTTGCATAAGTGAGTCAATATTGGTTTCCTCACTCTAGTTGCAGATATATTCCAGAAGTAAGACCTAGGCTAATGTAATAGGAACAAAATAGGGGCCAAGTTGGAACTTGCAAGAGAAACCCACCACTTTGTGTGTCCTTTTTCCCATTTGTATTAGTGATTTAGGCAGTTAGACAGAGTTGAGATGTTTCATATGATTTTTTGCAAACAGACGAGCAGGTTGTTTAGTAAAATGCCTAATTGTCTCCCATTTTGAGGAGTCATCTAAAGTCACATGATAGGAAGAACTAATGTATATTTTTCTTATTTTTCAGGGGATGCTGGTTACCCGCAGCTGACGTGGCTGATGGCTCCAATCAGGTACCCCCAGGGCCCAGCAGAGAGGAATTACAACAGGGCCTTGCGGAGAAGCCGGAGTATCATTGAGTTGACCATAGGTCTTCTCAAGTCCCGGTTTCTCTGCTTGGCCCGGCCTGGGGGTGAACTCCTGTACTCTCCTACAAAGGCTTCCAAGATCATCCTGGCGTGCTGCGTGTTGCACAACATGTGCGTTGCCCGGGATGATTCTTGGGAGCTGACGGAGGAGAGGGAGCCAGAGGTCCGTCAGCCGGCGGCCCCCAGGCGGCGGAGCACCGCTGCCGGTATGGCCACCCGGAATACCCTGGTTGCTAGCCACTTTACATGTAAGTACTGTAACCGGTCAAGATAGGGCATGTGTATTAATTAGCTAGTTAGCAGAGGTGCCACTCACAGGGAGACAGAGGGTGATTATCATCTGCCAATGACACTTGCCATTGTAGATAAAGTGTAGTCAACATTGGTAAAATTGTGTTACTTGAGCAAAAACATGCACCTCTAACCATAAACATGTTGGTATTGTGAATAGTGTAAAGGGCTGAGAAGAGCTGGCAGGTGTTTATTTGTGTCTATGCCACCTGTGTAGTTATTGATAACATGAACGGCTGCTTGGTATCTTATGGTGTTGTAATTTTCCAGAACATCAACATCTTGGAATCATGGCACGTACCATGGGAAGCCTGTGGTGATGGGCTGTCTGGCGTCACAGGTGTGTATTCAAATGTTTACATTAATGATTTCTGGTTTGTGTAAGTTGGCATAAAATGTGTTATTTCACTCGTGATGTCGAAATTAAATGAAGTTCAGAATGAAGCAAACAGGCATTAAGATGTGATTTTCATAATGAAATGTCTTATCCTTTGTTTTATTTTTCCAGGAGTGGTACTGCTTGCGGGTGTAGGTGGTAGAAACCCACCTTGATGGACTCCACTCATTTTCTTTTGTGGTCAGTGGATATTTGGTAAGGCACATGGCCAATGACCAACATGAACACCCTGGAACTTCGAAAGTGGCTTGGAAGCTGCCCAGCAACCTTGCCATGCCTGTCCCCTATGAGCTGGTAGAGGTGCAGAATGGATTCTGAACTCTGCCGGAAGTTGTGGAAGACATCAGAATCCCGTAGCCATGGAGCAAAGATCGTGGTCTGGCGCTGTAAAGGCACACGGACTGGAGAGTGACAATATTCTTTTGCTGCATCCCTCCTTCTGCTGTCATTCTCAAATAAATAAATACATTAGAATTGAACATGTGTTTTTTTGTTTTGTGTGGGTGCCTACAGACAAAAGGGCCATCCACACTGTAAGATTTAGAGAAGACTTTATCCTTCCGATTGACATTTTCTATGTAGTGCAAGGGCCTGCCTGATTGCATCCAAATTGAAAGTGTTGAGGTTTGAGCTTCTATTATATGGTTTGGTTAAGTCTACAGGAAAAAGTCTAGACAAATTGTTAGTGTATGGCCCATTAAGCTGCCAAGGCCGGAGTTTTGCACTTTGCATGCTGCTTGTACTGGTGATGTGAGGGGTTGTAATGTAGAGTAGGGATGTGACAGTGTTGTGTTGAGGTGTGAGGCAAATGTAGTGTTGGACTATGAGGGCCTGTGTTGTTGAAATATGGAGAGAGTCCAATATCAGACACCTATGTTTATTGGTCAAGAAATTGTAAGAACCATGGTAAATATGTAAAGAATTGCATCTCGATAAAACTAGGACCACACTCATAAAATCAAAATTGTGTTGTTTCCATTGATGTGCTTGAAATTTGGGTAGGACACCCCCCTCCCCCCCCAAATTCAAGATAGTTTAAAAAAACTGTTTAAAAAAATGAGAGTGAAAAGAGATCCCAAGTGTAGTGATGTGATTTGAACCCATGACGTTGTGAACTGCAGTGAAGTTGCAAAGCACTTAGCTATTGTGCAGAATAAAGCTGTATGGTGGAAAAAATGGAGTGTGTTAAGGCTAAAAAGCACATATAGCTAAAGAACTAAACATTGTATGGAATGTGGGAAGAAGACCATGGTAAAATTGTGAGGTTTCATCTTGCCCTGAAGTAGGGTAGGGGTTTGGTCACTTGCCTTTGGTACTTTCCTTCATAAGATCGATTCGACACACAGACAAGATCAAAAAAACACTTAAAATGGTGTAAGCTTGCAAGCGCTTCTGAGTGTAACATTATTTAGCAATATATATGATGTAATCCGTTACATTTTAGCAATATAAACAAAAAAAGAAAATAAAAAAAGTAGGTGGAGATGGTAAGCCTCGAACCTACAGCAGAGGGAGATGAATTACAGACATGTGATGTGTGCACTAATCCACTAGCCCACATCGCTATGTGAAACTGCTATAAGCACGAAGACATAAGTTTGCGAATTGGCGAAGCCGCGATCGTAAGTGAATCCCGCTGACGGCGGAATTCATTATTGCTGTTTTACTCGCCAATTCGCCGCAGCGCCAGTTAATTGATTTGAACGCGGCGAAACTGAAACACGTCATAGAGGTTTGAAGCTGCAGTTTCTTTAAATCCGGCCCCCCATCTTTATTACCTTCTACAAAAGAGAATAGGATGGAAAGGAGAGATACCGAAAAAAATTGATGAGGATAAAAAGAGAACGCCAGCGAGGTCTTTTAATAACTGGCCGCAAGCCTTTTGCATATACGCGAGTGTTATGGGTGAAAAGCACCCGGAGCGTTGTAGCGGTTTATTCCAACATGTAGAAATTATTTTGGAGGCCTATAAAAATTTGAATGGCCTTGGTTGGTTCTTTTATGACTAATCCTTTTGTCAAAAACTTGCTATTCATAAGACGATCCGTTGGGGTATGAAAGATGTTGGGCTTTGGCTCAACCTTCTTTTGCCTCAACGCCCATTCACTAAATCTGCTACTAATGTTCCGGTCGGGACATTTAAAAAAGGTTTGTGCTTCAGTTTCAACGAAGGTCAATGTAAATGGCCTGGTACATGTAGATACAAGCATGCATATACTCATTGTTCTGGCGCTCATCCTGCTTCTCAATGTTTTAAAAAGATGGCTTCTCTATCTTCTCATCCTCAAAATGAGCTTTTCGTAAAAGCGGCCACTCCAGTGAAAGTAATAGAAATGCTACCGTGGCTTCAAATTTGGCCAAGGCAACAGATAGCACTCATGCTGTTTGAAGGTTTCTCTAATGGTTTTCTACTACCTTCATTTTTGGGTTCGGGGTGTATGGTTTGCAAAAACTTGTCTTCGGTTTCAAAACATGAAGATGTAGTGACTGAAAAACGTTTAAAGGAACTTTGTGATGGCAGGATTGCGGGTCCTTTTGAAACACCTCCATTTTCTAATTTCAGGGTTTCGCCATTGGGTATTATTACTAAGAAAGAAAATAACACCTTCAGATTAATACACCATTTATCTTTTCCTAAAGGACTTTCTTTAAATGATGAGTTGGGTCCGGAAATTTGTGCTGTTTCTTATGCATCTTTTGATGATGCTTTACGTAATATGCATGGTGGGTGGTTCGGCACTGTTAGCGAAAGCTGATATTAAATCAGCCTTTAGACTGCTTCCTATCCACCCGAGTGCCTTCAATTCCTTGGGTTTTCAATTTGCCGGTTTTTATTTTTACGATAAGTGTCCCCCAATGGGGTGTTCTTTGTCATGCCGATATTTCGAAATGTTCTCTTCATTTTTAGAATGGGTTGTTAGTGTTGGCACTAATTGGTCACATGTTATTCATTATTTGGACGACTTTCTTTTTATTGGTAAAGCAGATTCTTCAGATTGCGTGTCCCTTTTTTCAGAATTCAACATCATTTGTCGTCAGTTCGGTATCCCCTTGGCACATGAAAAATCGGTTTCACCTACACAGTGTTTAGAATTTTTGGGTATCACTATTGATACCGCTGCAATGGAGTTTCGTTTGCCCCCTGAAAAAATTTGTAGGCTATATACTTTAGTTGATTTCGTTTGGTCTAAGAGAAAGGTCACTTTAAAAACTTTACAATCTGAGAAGGCGCATGCGCGGGAGCTCCGGGACGGATGACTAGCCCGTGAGTTCCGCACTGCTCCGGTCTATTGAGAGCCCCAGAGCCGGCGCCGCCGGGAGATTCTCTCTCCCCGCCAGCATCCAGCCTCCCGCACTGCCGAGGGACACTTTCTGCATGTCGGCCGGCTTCAAGAAAGAGGTTTCCCGCCGACTCGACTTCTCCTCCCCTCTGCTGGACGGCTCTAAGATGGCGGCGGCCACTTCACAGCAGCTGGAGACACGGGACAGCTCTGAGGTAGGAGATCACCAGGAATCAATTGCGGACATACCGCCAGCTTCCCCGGGACCCTGGTCTTCCCCAGCGACCCCAGCCTATCCCATTAATCACCTGGAGATCTCTCCTGCCTCCACAGAATCTCTGCTGCACCAATCTCTGGCTCATATAGGGGGGACACCAGGACTACACAGCCCGGCCTCTCAGGCCTGCTCGCAGCAACTGGGTCTCAGTCCCCTATGTCACAACCCTGAGATAGCGCAACTTGTGGCCCAGTTCTCAGACATGCTGGCTGCGGGCTTAGCACAGACGGCCACCCAGATCACTGACTCAATCAAGGCGGAATTACAAAATATTGGCGCAAGAATGGAAGCTATAGAATCCACAGTGGACCAAACCGTGGCAAGAGCCAACCAAAATTCAGCTTGTATCCAAACGCTCCAAGACCAATTGGACACTGCACTTTTAAAGTTGGACGACCTAGAAAATAGGAACAGAAGGCTTAATTTCAGGATCCGTGGGGTCCCCGAATCTATCACGGATGTTCCCACTTCTGTTAAGACCTTTATGAAAGACCTCATCCCTGACATCCCGGACCACCGGCTAGAGCTAGACAGAGCGCACAGAGCCTTGCAGCCACCTCGCAAGGATGGTTTACCAAGAGACATCATTGTCAAGCCAAATTTTTTCGGGGTGAAGGAAGAAGTTATGAGGAGAAGCAGGGGCAAAGAGGATCTATCTGTGCAAGGTCATAAAATTCAGCTGTTCGCTGACCTCTCGCCTATGACGATTCAACGACGCTCCCTCCTGTTGGTGATAGGAGCCCTTCCTCTTACCTCCTGCAGGAATGCGCCCTGACTGGCTCAGGACGCATCTGCACACACGGTGGGGTGCCGGGGGTTCTCTCCATAGTCTCCCCACCCTCCTGCAAGCTCAAACTCTTGCAGGATCTACCTCTTCTTGCTCTACTCTCCTCTCTCTCTTTTCCTTTTCACTTGCTCTCTCCTTCTTTTCCAGGTTCCTGTGGTCCGGACGATCCGCCAAGATGATCACTACCAACGTTGCATGGCAGACTGATTGGCTGCTAGGGAATTCACCAGTCCTGGGTTGGTCCTTTGACACCGAGCGCCCTTCTACCATACGTGATGTTGCTTAACGTGAGTACGGTTTCCTCTTTACAGGTGGCATCTCACAACACACAGGGCCTGAACTCTCCTGTTAAACTGAGGAAAGTATTCCAGCACTACCATTCACAAGGTATTGGGGTTCTCCTGCTTCAGGAGACGCATTTTCCGGCCTCATTTGAGCCCAGATATCTTCACCACAAATATCCATCTTTTTATTTAGCCAATGCCCCCTCTAAACAGAAGGGAGTAGCGATTTTATTTGCCAAAGCCTTGCCCTTCTCTCACATGCACACTATTGCGGACCCCCAAGGCAGATATATTTTAGTAAAAGGCCACCTGCACGGCACCTTGTACACATTCATTTCATACTATGCACCTAACAAGGGACAAGCGAAGTTTCTTACCGAAATGCTTCTACTCCTTTCTCCCCACTTTGCGGGCCGTGTTATCATGGGAGGTGATTCGAATCTAGCCTTTGACTGCTCCCAAGACAAATCGACTTCATCTCGATGTATGATGCGGCGGCCCCCGAGGCAGAGCCTTCGAGTGGCCCGATCACTCCAAATGCGCTCGGCTTAGTAGACATATGGAGGGAATTGAATCCCACCGTCCGAGACTATACTCATTTTTCAGCCCCACACAACACTCTGGCGCGCATAGATCACATCTTCATCCTGACCTCTGAAATTTCCTCTGCCCTGAAGTCCAAAATAAGGGACACCCCTTGGTCAGATCACTCTATCGTTACTCTGCAACTAGCATGCTCCTCCCCACGTAGGGGTCCTACCCCCTGGAGGTTGAATGATTCCCTCTTAAGCGATCCTACTAGATGTGCAATAATTGAAAATGCGCTCCGTGATTATTTTTCCCTTAACGATCTCCCTGACACCTCCCCCACAATGCTGTGGGTGCGCATAAAGCGGTTTTACAGGGCCAACTCATCCAACTGGGAGCTAAGATCAAACGTTAGAGACAAATGGATATCGACCGCCTGGAGGCGGATTTTGAACGCCTTAGTAAAGCCCATAAACGCTCTCCCACCTCTGCTTCCTTAGCGGATTTGGACGAGATAAAACTTTCGCTTAACCTGGCCCTCACCTCCAGAGCGGAAAAGAGCTTGCGCTGGCAGGGAGCCCGTATTTATGCATCGCAGGACAAATTGGGCACTAAATTAGCGGCTAAACTTTCCCCTCGTTATCGGGTTATATCCCTCCCCAAAATCAAATCCCTAGCGGGAGAATTAACCAGCAACCCCGATTCCATCATGCGCTCCTTCCACTCTTTTTATTCGAAACTTTATACTGCCCCTGCTTCACAAAAGGGGGATAATATTGCATCCTTCTTAAATAGTGTGCCTCTTCCCCAACTCAAATCCTCACATAGAGCTCTCCTCGAAGCTCCGTTTACCGAGCAAGAAGTCCTTGGGGTTATAAAATCTCTGCGCCCAAACTCTACTCCTGGCCCGGATGGCTTCTCCAACACTTATTATAAATCATTTGCGTCGACCCTCGCCCCTTACCTGGTCAGGTTTTTTAACTCCATTAGGGGTGGTACCCCGTTGGATAATTCATTTAATAAAGCCTTCATCTCAGTTATTCCCAAACCGGGTAAAGATCATTCGGAAGTAGGTAACTATAGGCCAATATCGCTTATCAATAACGATCTTAAGATAATGACAAAAATTCTGGCTAACCGCCTTTCGAGCTTTGTCAACCAATACATACATAAGGATCAGGTGGGGTTTATCCCTGGCAGGCAAGGCCCTGACCAGGTGAGGAGGGTTATTGATGCTATCTCTCTGCTCCAATCGGGTTGGGATGGCGGGAAGGCTCAGGAGGGGTTTCTCCTCTCACTTGACCTGCAAAAAGCCTTTGATTCCCTATCTTGGCCATTCCTTTTCCACACATTGGAAAGATGGGGATTTGGCCCCTCTTTTCTCACCACACTTACTTCACTATATTCCTCCCCACTAGCTCAAGTCAGATTACAAGGCTATTATTCGGCTGACATTTCAATCGGCAGAGGCACGAGACAAGGATGCCCCCTATCCCCTCTTCTTTTTGCCATTGCTCTGGAATCCCTGGCCACGGCAATACGCCTGCACCCTGACATTCATGGTATCCGTTGCGGCAGTACTACTCACAAATGTGCTCTGTTCGCGGACGACATCATGCTATTCGTTACATCGCCATTAATTTCCCTTCCTAATATTGTTGCCCTCCTTGACTCCTTTAGTGCAGCATCAGGCTTACGGGTCAATATGAATAAATCATTGGCACTGAACGTCAACCTCCCCACGTCGCTGGTTGATCGTCTTAAGGCCCACTTTCCCTTCTCCTAGCATTTTGACACCATCCCTTACCTAGGAATCTCCTTGACCCCCACGTTGGACAAGCTTTACTTAGCCAACTACCCACCCATGATCAAGAAATTGTCTAATGACCTATTGGAGTGGTCGCATTATCATATCTCCTGGTTAGGCAGAATTAACGCAGTCAAGATGACACTCCTTCCGCGCATTCTCTATCTATTTCGCTCTCTCCCCATACCAGTGTCTAAACCGCACATTCAGAAACTTCAAGCTAGCATCTTTAAGTTTATATGGGGCAGGAAGGGTTATCGGATAAATAAACACACACTCTTGCGATCCCGAAAACAAAGTGGCCTGGGGGTGCCAGACCTCTGGAAGTACTATCAGGCGGCTCAGCTAACACAGTTCTCTATCGTATACTCAGGGGGGGACAAGCCTGCCTGGTACTATATGGAATGTCAGGCCGCCCCGCTTCACACTATTGACTACCTGGTTTGGCGGCCTGCTAAATCTCGCCCTCCAGTTATGGCACCTACCCTCTATCACTCCTTCACCTTATGTGATTCAATCCACAAAACACTGAGAGTCACATCCTCTTGGGCTCCCCTCACTCACATATTTCATAACCCAGCATTTCCTCCTGGTGAAGATATCAGGGCATTTAAATGGTGGACGGACAAGGGCCTCTATAGGATAGGCCATTTTTTTTGACAGGACAGGTCCCTTGTCGTTCTCGCACTGTACTAGCACATTGAAGATGCCACCTGTGGAGCGATTCCGCCTGACTCAAATTACCCACTTCCTCAACTCCCTTAGGACCGATTCCCCCGAACCACTCAGGGTTACCCCGTATGAACAGTGGTGTGCTCAAATCTCTGATGTGAAGGGTGGGATTTCCCTGATTTATACTCTATTGAATGACTCTCAGACCAAAACCGCCTACATGATTAAATGGGAACATGATCTAAATTGTGACTGGGACGTCTCTGACTGGCACGCCTGTGTTGGGCGTTCCTTTCGGGGAATGCATAATGTAGGTCTCATGGAAGCTAACATTAAGGTGCTTATGAGATGGTACATGGTGCCTACACGTTTGGCGGCGATCTTTCCCTCGTCCTCACCGGTCTGTTTTCAGGGCTGTGACCTATCTGGTACTCTCCCCCACACGTTTTGGGAATGCCCCAAAATAAGGATATTTTGGCAGCGCATCTTTGGAATGGTTCGTCAAATTACTGGCCTGTCCCTTCACTAGTGTTGAGCGAACACGGACTGTATTATTCGTGTTCGTACCGAATAATTGGATTTTTTGTACCCGAACACGGACACGGACACTTTACTGTATGTTCGGGTAAAAATCCGTGTTCGGTCGTTTTATTTCCGGGTTTTGCATGCTTTGGCGCTCTTTTCATGGCGGGCTTTCAACAGCCAATCAACAATCGTTTAACTGGTGTGCCTTAAGCCATCCCAGCCATGCCTGCAAATGTCTCAGTAGCTGTGATTGGCCGTCTGAAGCATGTGACCAAGTCTTTATAAGTTCGAGGCAGCCGCAGCGGCGTCATTATGCTGCTTAGATTCAGGGACAGAGCACACATCAACGTGCTGGCTGCTGATTAGGGAAAGATAGGCAGGAAAAAACCATTTGTGTCCGGATAGAATTGAGGGACAGGTCGGAGTGTTTAGGCAGGGCGAGTTGTAGGCATTTTAGGGATAGAGTCTGCTGAATTATATAGGGTCAGTGTCTTCTACAAACTACAATCGATATTGCTGTGTGGGGGGTGGGGTCTGCACTCAATCCTGATCTACGATCTCTTCTCAATCCTGTTAGGGACAGAGTCTGCTGAATTTTAGGGAAACTGTGTTCTACAAACTACAATCGATATTGCTGTGTGGTGTGGGATTGGAGATAGGCAGGTGTCAGTGATCCACATCCATTTTTCTGTGTGTGAGCTGCAGTGAACACAATCTTTTTGGGCTGCAGTGAACACAATCTTTTTGGGCTGCAGTGAACACAATCTTTTTGGGCTGCAGTGAACACAATCTTTTTGGGCTGCAGTGAACACAATCTTTTTGGGGTGCAGTGAACAAAATCTTTTTGGGGTGCAGTGAACACAATCCTTTTTGGTGTGCAGTGAACACAATCTTTGTGGGGTGCAGTGAACAAAATCCTTTGTGGGGTGCAGTGAACACAATCTTTTTGGGGTGCAGTGAACAAAATCCTTTTTGGGGTGCAGTGAACAACATCCTTTTTGGGGTGCAGTGAACACAATCTTTTTGGGGTGCAGTGAACAAAATCCTTTGTGGGGTGCAGTGAACACAATCTTTTTGGGGTGCAGTGAACACAATCTTTTTGGGGTGGAGTGAACAACATCCTTTTTGGGGTGCAGTGAACAAAATCCTTTTTGGGGTGCAGTGAACAAAATCATTTTTGGGGTGCAGTGAACACAATCTTTTTGGGGTGCAGTGAACACAATCTTTGTGGGGTGCAGTGAACACAATCTTTTTGGGGTGGAGTGAACAACATCCTTTTTGGGGTGCAGTGAACAACATCCTTTTTGGGGTGCAGTGAACACAATCTTTTTGGGGTGCAGTGAACACAATCTTTGTGGGGTACAGTGAACAGAATCTTTGTGGGGTGCAGTGAACACAATCTTTGGGGGGTACAGTGAACACAATCTTTGTGAGGTGCAGTGAACACAATCTTTGTGGGGTGCAGTGAACACAATCATTGTGGGGTGCAGTGAACTCAATCTTTGTGGGGTACAGTGAACACAATCTCATACTGAAGGTTTGAGGGTGCTGCCTGTTCCATACTCCCCCTACTCCTCATCTAGCCTTTTAGGGGTACAAACAATAGTAATTGGGGCCTAGTGTGGTTGTGTACGTGTGATATACATACACTTTTTTGGGATCATATTTTCTATTCCGCTATTTAATCAAAAACCTTTGGGGATCAGTTAAATTGGGGGATAGTCTGTGTTGGTACGTGTGAGAGAGATCCACCTTTCCAAGTTGTTGGGGTTCATCTCATACTTCTGAAGGTTTGAGGGTGCTGCCTGTTCCATACTCCCCCTACTCCTAGCCTTTTAGGGGTACAAACAATAGTAATTGGGGCCTAGTGTGGTTGTGTACGTGTGATATACATACACTTTTTTGGGATCATATTTTCTATTCCGCTATTTAATCAAAAACCTTTGGGGATCAGTTAAATTGGGGGATAGTCTGTGTTGGTACGTGTGAGAGAGATCCACCTTTCCAAGTTGTTGGGGTTCATCTCATACTTCTGAAGGTTTGAGGGTGCTGCCTGTTCCATACTCCCCCTACTCCTAGCCTTTTAGGGGTACAAACAATAGTAATTGGGGCCTAGTGTGGTTGTGTACGTGTGATATACATACACTTTTTTGGGATCATATTTTCTATTCCGCTATTTAATCAAAAACCTCTGGGGATCAGTTAAATTGGGGGATAGTCTGTGTTGGTACGTGTGAGAGAGATCCACCTTTCCAAGTTGTTGGGGTTCATCTCATACTTCTGAAGGTTTGAGGGTGCTGCCTGTTCCATACTCCCCCTACTCCTAGCCTTTTAGGGGTACAAACAATAGTAATTGGGGCCTAGTGTGGTTGTGTACGTGTGATATACATACACTTTTTTGGGATCATATTTTCTATTCCGCTATTTAATCAAAAACCTTTGGGGATCAGTTAAATTGGGGGATAGTCTGTGTTGGTACGTGTGAGAGAGATCCACCTTTCCAAGTTGTTGGGGTTCATCTCATACTTCTGAAGGTTTGAGGGTGCTGCCTGTTACATACTCCCCCTACTCCTAGCCTTTTAGGGGTAAAAACAATAGTAATTGGGGCCTAGTGTGGTTGTGTACGTGTGATATACATACACTTTTTTGGGATCATATTTTCTATTCCGCTATTTAATCAAAAACCTTTGGGGATCAGTTAAATTGGGGGATAGTCTGTGTTGGTACGTGTGAGAGAGATCCACCTTTCCAAGTTGTTGAGGTTCATCTCATACTTCTGAAGGTTTGAGGGTGCTGCCTGTTCCATACTCCCCCTACTCCTAGCCTTTTAGGGGTACAAACAATAGTAATTGGGGCCTAGTGTGGTTGTGTACGTGTGATATACATACACTTTTTTGGGATCATATTTTCTATTCCGCTATTTAATCAAAAACCTCTGGGGATCAGTTAAATTGGGGGATAGTCTGTGTTGGTACGTGTGAGAGAGATCCACCTTTCCAAGTTGTTGGGGTTCATCTCATACTTCTGAAGGTTTGAGGGTGCTGCCTGTTCCATACTCCCCCTACTCCTAGCCTTTTAGGGGTACAAACAATAGTAATTGGGGCCTAGTGTGGTTGTGTACGTGTGATATACATACACTTTTTTGGGATCATATTTTCTATTCCGCTATTTAATCAAAAACCTTTGGGGATCAGTTAAATTGGGGGATAGTCTGTGTTGGTACGTGTGAGAGAGATCCACCTTTCCAAGTTGTTGGGGTTCATCTCATACTTCTGAAGGTTTGAGGGTGCTGCCTGTTCCATACCCCCCCTACTCCTCATCTAGCCTTTTAGGGGTACAAACAATAGTAATTGGGGCCTAGTGTGGTTGTGTACGTGCGAGATACATACACTTTTTTTGATCATATTTCCTATTCCGCTATTCAATAAAAACCTTTGAGGATCAATTGAATTGCGGGATAGTCTGTGTCGGTACGTGTGAGAGAGATCCACCTTTCCAAGTTGTTGGGGTTCATCTCATACTTCTGAAGGTTTGAGGGTGCTGCCTGTTCCATACCCCCCCTACTCCTCATCTAGCCTTTTAGGGGTACAAACAATAGTAATTGGGGCCTAGTGTGGTTGTGTACGTGCGAGATACATACACTTTTTTTGATCATATTTCCTATTCCGCTATTCAATAAAAACCTTTGAGGATCAATTGAATTGCGGGATAGTCTGTGTCGGTACGTGTGAGAGAGATCCACCTTTCCAAGTTGTTGGGGTTCATCTCATACTTCTGAAGGTTTGAGGGTGCTGCCTGTTCCATACCCCCCCTACTCCTCATCTAGCCTTTTAGGGGTACAAACAATAGTAATTGGGGCCTAGTGTGGTTGTGTACGTGCGAGATACATACACTTTTTTTGATCATATTTCCTATTCCGCTATTCAATAAAAACCTTTGAGGATCAATTGAATTGCGGGATAGTCTGTGTCGGTACGTGTGAGAGAGATCCACCTTTCCAAGTTGTTGGGGTTCATCTCATACTTCTGAAGGTTTGAGGGTGCTGCCTGTTCCATACCCCCCCTACTCCTCATCTAGCCTTTTAGGGGTACAAACAATAGTAATTGGGGCCTAGTGTGGTTGTGTACGTGCGAGATACATACACTTTTTTT
The DNA here is from genome assembly GCF_965119305.1 of Pelophylax lessonae. Taxonomy (NCBI): domain Eukaryota; kingdom Metazoa; phylum Chordata; class Amphibia; order Anura; family Ranidae; genus Pelophylax; species Pelophylax lessonae. The sequence continues at coordinate 100,618,833 of NC_138778.1, read as the reverse complement.
GATCATATTTCCTATTCCGCTATTCAATAAAAACCTTTGAGGATCAATTGAATTGCGGGATAGTCTGTGTCGGTACGTGTGAGAGAGATCCACCTTTCCAAGTTGTTGGGGTTCATCTCATACTTCTGAAGGTTTGAGGGTGCTGCCTGTTCCATACTCCCCCTACTCCTCATCTAGCCTTTTAGGGGTACAAACAATAGTAATTGGGGCCTAGTGTGGTTGTGTACGTGTGATATACATACACTTTTTTTGGATCATATTTTCTATTCCGCTATTTAATTTAACTGGGCCTCCATGCGAGACCTGTGTGCCTTGTTGCGCTGTTTTGAGTACTCCACCAACATGGCCAGTGGCAATGACGCCGTTCTCAGCTTAACTATCCCACTTCTATGCCTCCTTGAAAAAACAATTCGGGTGATGATGGAAGAGGATGTGGCACAGGATGAGGAGGAGGAGGAGGATGAAGAGGTAACATTTCCAAGGCTTTCAGGGCAGTCATTCGCAAGGGGCTCCGAGGGTGGGTTCCTGCACACGCAAACGCCAGGGACGCAATTGTCCAGCAGGGGCACAGTTCTGGAGGATGAGGAGGATGAGGAGGAGGAGGAGCTGGAGGAGGAGATGGAACCATGTTCACAGCAGGGTGGCACCCAGGCCAGCTCATGGCCATCACTGGTGCGTGGCTGGGGGGATACAGAGGACACGGACCATACACCTCCCACAGAGGACAGCCTTTCGTTGCCTCTGGGCAGCCTGGCACACATGAGCGATTACATGCTGCAGTGTCTCCACAACGACCGCCGAGTTGCCCACATTCTAACTTGTGCTGATTACTGGGTGGCCACGCTGCTGGATCCCCGTTACAAGGACAACGTACCGTCCTTAATTCACTCACTGGAGCGCGATCGCAAGATGCGCGAGTACAAGCGCACGCTGGTAGACGCCATGCTGCTGGCATTCCCATCTGACAGCGGGGCCACAGTGGAAGCACAAGGCAGAGGAGGAGGAGGAGGAGGTCGCCAACGCAACCAGGGCACCGCCAGCACCTCAGAAGGCAGGGTTAGCATGGCCGAAATGTGGAAAAGCTTTGTCAGCACGCCACAACAAACAGCAGCACCAGCAGCTCAGATGGAACGTCTTAGCAGGAGGCAGCATTTTACCAACATGGTGGAGCAGTATGTGTGCACACGCCTACATGTAGTGAATGACGGGTCTGCCCCCTTCAACTTCTGGGTCTCCAAATTGGGCACATGGCCTGAGCTTGCCCTTTACGCCTTGGAGGTGCTGGCGTGCCCTGCAGCCAGTGTATTATCTGAACGGGTATTTAGCACGGCTGGGGGCGTTATAACAGACAAGCGCAGCCGCCTGTCCAGAGACAATGTGGACAAGCTCACGTTCATTAAAATGAACCAGGCATGGATCCCACGGGACTTTTCCGTACCTTATGCAGAATAGCAATGGATACCGACCTTACCCACCCATTGTTCCATTTTTGCTCTTTCTCACTCTTTTGGGGTGTACCCTCATTTAAAATTTTTGAAAAGAAGCAGTGTTGGCTACCTCGTCCTCCTCCTCAGGGCCAGATTAATGTAGGGGCTATTGGAGCTGCAGCTCCAGGCCCCTACCTTTTATATAGGCCCCGGGTTGGCCATATTCACTGTTACCGCTCTTCTGTCACTTGTAAACACAGAAGTCTGGCTTCTATGCTCGCTTCCCCAGGCAGCACCCTCAGAACCTCCCCACACAGCGTGAAGGCCGGACAAGGAGGGACAGTTGGCGATGCATGGATGTGTTTATGGGCTTCAGAGACAGCATCCCATGTTGAATTAGGCATGCATGGCTGCACCCTTCCTCCTCTGGGTGCATGGCAAGGCACGGCCCTAAGGCCCTTCAAAATCCTCAGCACCAAGCCCATGATGCTGTTAATCCGGCCCTGGTCCTCCTCCACCGCCGCTTCCACCTACACCGCCCATAGGTGTGCGCAGCCTATTGCATTAAGGTGTGCACCCCAAAGTTGAAATACACATGCATGTGTTTGCCAGCAGGGAGAGTAATGTATCGGGGCCATGTACCTGTAGGCAAGGAGAAATAGAGCAGAGCAGGTCCCAGGGAGATCTTTCCCATCTCCTCACTGGCAATGCTATGTGCCCTAGGTGATTAGGGTGTGCCCAGGCACACCCAGCACACCCTGTGCGCACGCCTATGTCACCGCCACATCCACCACCACCTTAACCTCCCTCCTACTCCATATGGGCCTCGTCCTTCAGAGATGAAGAAGAACATTGTTTTATTTTTCTGTTTTTTTTTGTTGTTTTAAGTTATTTCCCTATCCACATTTGTTTGCAGAGCACTTGCCATGCTCTTAATTACGTTTTGCTGCCATTTGCAGCACTCTAGCCCTTTCCTTTGGTGTTTTAGAGCCATTTTAGTGCCTTAAAGTGCGGGTCCCCATTGACTTCAATGGGGTTCGGTGTCCGGGAAAAGTTCGGTAAAAGTCCGGGACACGGACCCGGACTTTTTTTTAAAGTTCGGCCGAACCCGTCGAACACGGACATCTAGGTGTTCGCTCAACCCTACCCTTCACCCTTCTCCAATATATGCCCTGTTGGGCCACCGCATCCCCAAGGTCCCCAAACACACCCGGGCGCTTATTTTCTATATATTTCTCGGTGCTAAAATGACAATAGCCAAACAATGGAAGAAGCCTGCGGTTTCTTTCCGTCTTGCTAAACGTAAGATCTCCTGGATAATGACTCAGGAGAAAATGCTCAGTATTTTGAATGACTCAAAAACAAAATTCGAGCAGATCTGGGAACCTTGGGCAGCCTTCGTAAATGTATCCATCTAAGACCTGCCAAATCTAATCTTGATGACTACAACCATACTTCTCACACGTCATGGGCGGAGCACGGACCGCAGGAACCTTCTCCCTCTCACTTCTTCTCTCTAATCCATTCTGCTCACTCTCTCCACCTCTCTGTCTTTCCTGACTTCCTTTTTCTTCTCTTATACTCCTTCAGTGTTTTTGCAGCGGACAAAGAGTCAGGTTTTACTTTTTCAATAGGGTTCGGATGGGTCAGGGTCTCCTACCCCATGTTCCGATTCGTTTAGGGACAGAACCGACATTTTGTATTAGCCAGGTTTATTTGTTTTTACAATTTGTTGTTTAGGTTATAAGGGAAAGCAAGGTCTCTCATATACATCTGTAATGAGGGGTTTGCGGTGGTTATTTTTACATAAGATCCTTTTTAGGCAGGACACTACCTCTGAGACACAGTATGTTCCCTTTAGGGGTGTCTTAGGGGTCGTGGCCATGCGTTTTGGGGGTTCCCCCCCTTCGTTTTGTTTCCCCACGTTCTTGTATTGTTCCAGGACCTTATGCAAATTCCTCTATCCTCATTACCTGAAACCTGATTTGCTTACTACTGTTCGACCTGGTTGTATTTTGACCTACTGCCCACTTCTAATACCTGTTACCTGACCTTTGTTATCAGCTAGTATGTCTACTTGATTTTGATGTACCATTACTGTTTTGTATTTACAGTTGTTAAACTTTAATAAAAATATTGAGACACAAAAACTACAATCTTTATTGGGTTTATTGGCTTTTGCGTAGAGTGTTATTCCGATTGGTAGAATTTTTTCTAGACGTTTATATAAATCTATGGCTGGTATTTCTTCTCCTTTTCATTTTGTTTGTGTTGCTTGCTGTCTGCGGGATGATTTGGTGGTCTGGAAAAATATGTTGATGAATTTTAATGGCTGTTCTTTATGGAAACAGCCATTTTGTACTATGTCTGCATTAGATTTATTTACAGATGCTTCCGGTGCCTTGGGTTATGGTGCTTTCTGGCAAGGACATTGGTCAATAGGTTTGTGGCCTGACTCTTGAAAATTGAATGGTTTGACAAAAAATATAGTTTTATTGGAAATATTTCCGTTATTGGTTTCTCTGGAGTTATGGGGTTCAAATTTCCGTGACCGCAACATTTTGCTTCATTTGGATAATATGGGTGTCGTTTATGCCATTAATTGTTTAACATCAAAGTCTTTGCTGGTCCTAGCGGTTTTGCGCCACTTGGTTTTCATGTGTTTAGAACTAAACGTTTGGATAAAGGCCAAATACATTCCGGGTGTCTCAAATTTAATTGCAGACTCTCTATCTCGTTTACAGCTGGACCGTTTCCGGGAATTGGTTCCGTATGCAGACGCTCATGGCAGTTTATGCCCTCAGCATTTGTGGGATCTGGTGTGACTCCTATACAGCAGCGGGCTGTTCGCAATTCATTGGCACCTTCCACGTGGGCACAATATTTAGCCGCGTGGCGTTCGTGGAGCTGTTATTTTTCTTCTCTGGGACATAATCCTGAGATGACTTTTGAGGACTTAGTTTTGGCCTTTGTTAATTTTTTGATGTCTCATAATTATTCTTATTTGTACATACAAAAGACGCTTTGTGGCGTTTCTCTTTAAATTATCTGGTGTTCCTTCGTGTATGTCATTATTTTCTGTTCAGCAAGCGATGAAGGGATATAGAAAAAATTCTTTCTCTTCTATTCTAGGTTTCCTATATCGTCTTCCATCCTGGAACAACTGTGTATGGCTACTAGTTCGGTTTGTTTTTCGCCTTTTGAAGCTCTATTGTTTAGAGTTGCCTTTAGTCTTTGTTTCTTTGGAGCATTTAGAATTTTGGAACTGTTGCCAAAAAATTCTTCTTGTGTTACTGGTATTTTGTTTTCAGATTTGCGGATTAATACCGATTTTGTTCAAATTTATTTGAGCCGCAGTAAGACGGATCAAATGGGTCGTGGACGTTGGATCACACTTCGTTGTTTGCATGGCTTGTTTATCTGTGTTGTTTCTCTATTTTACGAATATTTGGCAATTCGTCCTGCTGGTTCCTTCATTCTTCTTCATGTGTCAGGTCTTCTACTTACTATATATCAATTTAATTCAGTGTTAAAACGGTGTTTAGCTCAAGCGAATCTTCAACATCTTCGCATTACTTCTCACTCTTTTCGTTTCGGTGCAGTTACTGAGGCTGCTATGTTGGATTTTTCAGCTCCAGTTATAAAACGTATTGGTAGGTGGGAATCTGACTGTTATCGTAGTTATGTGAGACCTAATTTTGTTGTTGAATTTGCAGGTCTTCGAAAGCACATATGGATTCTGGGGCATTCCTTCATTTTCTGGGCCTCTCATTGGGCTGCTCTGAGAAGTTATGGTTCAAACCTTGGTCTGGATATGGACACTTTTCAAATTTGGTGGTTTGGTAAATGGGGTATGCTATGTGCTGACTTAGCTAATTCTTTATCCTTTTTATTGTTACATTGGCCTTCCCCTTCCATTATTATTTTACATTTGGGAGGTAATGATATTGGTTCATGTACAACATTAGATATAATTTCCAATCTGAGATTGGAATTTATACAATTGCATTCTTTATTTCCGAATGCTATTTTAATTTTTTCGGAGATTGTTCCTACACTCAGGGGGCAATTAACGCCTGAAATGAATTTTTTAAAAAAAAAATAGAAAACAAATTAATAGAACTGTATCAGTTGTGGATTTTTTTTACAAATGTTCCCAATACATGTGTAATAATAATAATCTCTCACCTACAGGTGGTTCTAAAATGGCTGCCGCATATTTAATGAACCATGTGCTTGTGGGGGGGGGGTGCAGCCATGTGTGGATGACCTCACTCAAAATGACCTGTGAGTGGACAAGAGGTATGACCACATCCTGTGGGCGGTTTCTTGTGCACAGTCCTATAAAAAAGGGTTAATTTGCATGAGAAAGTCTCTTTCCCATCACCCTGACTCCTTGGAGAGTAATAAGAGGGTGTATGAGTAGTGTCCATTAAATTGCTGCTAGTGTGAGCAGTTTAGTGGATAAGCCCTAAGGACAGTGTTATAGAGGGTGTGTGAGCATCCATCAAATTGCTGCTAGAGTGAGCAGTTTAGTGGATGAGCCCTAAGCACAGTGTTATTCATTGGATTGCTGCTAGAGTAAGCAGTTTAGTGAATAAGCCCTAAAAACAGTGTAATAAGAGGGTGTATGAGTAGTGTCCATTAAATTGCTGCTAGTGTGAGCAGTTTAGTGGATAAGCCCCAAAGGACAGTGTTATAGAGGGTGTGTGTGTAGTATTCATTAAATTGCTGCTAGTGTGAGCAGTTTAGTGAATAAGCCTTGAGCACAGTCACCTTGAGCCAGGACAATACACTAAGATTGTGATTGATTTTGCATTTGTGTTCTCCCTGAGAGTAGAGATGCATAGTCTTTTTAAGAAAAGCAAGAAAACAGGAGGGAAGGAATCAGTTTCTAAATACGGGGCGATTCCTACCTGGGTCTGTTCTGGGTACTGGAAACCCATTGCAGAGGAATTGATTAAATATGCTGCTCCAATCTTTCCAGACCTTGGTACTGAACTGGGTACACAGGCTTTGCGTTTAGATTTGAGCGTATATTCAAAAAAGGAGCGGAAAGCCGCTGCCACTAGGGGGTGGTTGGTCGTGCAGGCCTTTTGCAGCGAGGTGCAGAAGAATGAAGCGCTTGAGAAAGAGTTGCAGGAAGTGAAAGAGATGTTGGTTCAAAGTAATGCACGTCGAGTAGTTGCTAGAGAGGATGTGTCCTGTTCGGATGGTAGTGGTGATCTGAATGAGTGTCAGGCACGTCTGATAATCATGCATCAGAGAAGGGGGAAAGTGAATTGTGAGCATGGTGGAGAGAATGGTTTGCGGAATAGTGCTTGTGATGAACTGAATGAAGTGGAAAAGGGACCTACTCAAATTGAGCCCAAGGAGCAGCTTGCAGTGGTGACCGAAGACACTGCAAGCGAGGTAAAGTATTTAGGTAAAGTTAAACCTGCAGTGGCTTTGAAGTGTGTTCAAACTTCTTTAGGCAGAGATGCCACAAAGGACAAAGACCCTAAGCCTGCAAGGAAGACAAGGCCTATGGTCTCCAGAAGAAACATGTGGACTGATTTACTTAAGGCGGGGGTTCCTAGAGAGAAAATAGATGGGCTCCCTACACCAGCTTTGTTTAAAGAATGGGAACAAGTAAATGGGAATGGTTTATTCAGCCACATTAAGTGTTTCTGCTGTCATAGAATGGGGCATTTTGCTAGGTACTGCCATGCTGTGACGATTGGACAACAGCAGGCTAGTATTCGCAGGACAGTACGGAGAGACACGCAAGTTTATTCCTTTCGTTGGAAGTCAAAGCCTTTCAGTGAAAATTTAACCAGGCAACAGTGGGCAGGGCACCCTATAACAGTTTTGCAGTTAAATGTGAGCAGAGAGCTATGTTTTTTGGCACAGGTGGAAGGAACATATAATCCGCTTTGTCTCTAATTCTATTAAGGTACCGAGCATCGAGAGGTGGACCAGGACCAAACCGGATGGGATGGGACAGACCAGAAGATGGGAACCTGAGGAAGATGCAGATGATTTCCTGATGGTGGCTTAATTGCAGTGGACTTACATCTGAGCATTTACCAGGAGGAGGACAAGGAACTTTCATCATTTACCAGGAGGAGGACAAGGAACTTTCATCATTTACCAGGAGGAGGACAAGGAACTTTCATCATTTACCAGGAGGAGGACAAGGAACTTTCATCATTTGGGATTTTCTTTCCACAGACTGCCAAGGACATTGCCTATTTAAAGTTTGAAGATTCACATGCTATAGTCAACAGGTGGTATGTGCTGCCATGGTTTATTTGTAGTGACTTTATTGCCATAATATGGAGTTTCAATTTTCAGGCCATAGATTCTTGCAAGCTATGGCCCTCCCCATTGATATGCAAATAAACCAGTCTGATTGGTTTAGGAGCAAAAGGAATAAGTCTGGTTTTAGATTTGATAGAATTTTAAGAAGTTTTTTATTTTTTTTTTATTGCATACACATTGTGCATGCTTAAGATAATTAGCTTGTGCATGTTGTAGACATATTTTTTGTAAAGAAGTAGAAATGTATGTAATTGTTTGTAATGTTGGTAATTATTGCAAATGTATGGGATCAACAGGTGGATTGTATCAGTTGTGGATTTTTTTTACAAATGTTCCCAATACATGTGTAATAATAATAATCTCTCACCTACAGGTGGTTCTAAAATGGCTGCCGCATATTTAATGAACCATGTGCTTGTGGGGGGGGGGGGGGGGGTGCAGCCATGTGTGGATGATCTCACTCAAAATGACCTGTGAGTGGACAAGAGGTCCTGTGGGCGGTTTCTTGTGCACAGTACTATAAAAAAGGGTTAATTTGCATGAGAAAGTCTCTTTCCCATCACCCTGATTTCTTGGAGAGTCACACAGAGAAAACATTATGATGTAGGCTTGCTTGTTTGTTCGTTTGGAAGGTTGGCTGTTTGGAAACATGCGGCCAAGACCCCTTTTTGTTGCAGAGATCCATTGGAAACTGTTACAACTACCAAAAGCTAAGTATTTCAATATGTTTAAAGTGTATTTGTTCATGGTAACTTTTATGTGTAAGGAAGCTTTATGTATTATGATGTCCAGTAATGGTAACTTTTAAGATGTGTAAGGAAGCTTTGTGTTTATGATGTCCAGTAAAGTTTTGTTTTATGCTTTTTATCAAAACTGCTCTTGGTGCCTGCTTTCATACTAAATATTCACGAGATATGTCAGTGGCTGTCCAGTATACCTGAATTATAAATTTTGTTGTTATCCACCATTTTGATACAAGAACTTTAGAAAAATTTACGTCGTCGGTTAATGGTTTTTCGTATCATTATATTGACCTGGATGGCGATTTACCAGGTTTTTATCGTTCTGATAATATTCAATATTCATTTGTCTGACGTTGCGTTAGATATTTTTAATCTAGGTATTCAGAATTGTATTGAACTGGCCTCGGTTAGGGTGGTGGGGTGCCAGGCTCTTGGTGTTTGAGCCCGGCTTGTGGATAAGTGTGGTGTAGTAAAATTAACTTGAGCGGTTATAGCTGAGTTAATATATGTCGTTATTATATGTTATATGGTTTTAAAATATATAATAATAATGTATATATAATATATATATATATATATATATATATATATATATATATATATATACAAATTTTTAAAATGTGATATTTATGTCAATAAAGGGCCGTGGCCAGTTTCAATCCATATTCCATTTTGTCTTATTTATTATTATTATATGTCTACTGTCCCATGGATTGTTTTTACAGCATATGCATATTTTACAAACAGCTTTTGTAAGCGAGTGATTTCCATTAAAAATCTTCTGAGTGACCTGATCCTAGATCTCCTCAGGCTTTCCTTAGGGACTGTGGCTGAAATATATCAGTGTGTGACACTGTACACAGTCTCATTCCACCACTTCACCAACTCATTAAAAAAAACGCTGTTCTGGAAACCCAACCTGGCCCAAAGCAACATTGAAATGCTGAAATGAGCCTGATAAACATTGCCTTGTGTGAGAGAGACCTTAAGTCAGTACTGGTCTTATCTTCAGTAAAGGAGGCTTGGCGAAAGACGTGGAAGCTGCTTCCAAATTTCCTCAGACAATAGATTAAAAATTCACTTTCTTTGTGTTACTTGGTGATGGAATTACATGCAATGTACTGTCTATGGATAGCAACCAAATGTATTAGCCAAAATAACATTTGAGACACTGAAGAGTAGTAGTTTTGGCATAGTAAAAGAAACATCACCTGGATAATTGATGGCTTTCTCTTCTTCTCTAGACTCTTAAATGCAACTTATGGGCAAAGTTATGGATGTCAGAGTGAAAACTGGCCTACATTACTACTGGCCTATCATAATACATAGAAGAATGGCTCATTACTATATAGCAGCATTTACTCTTTTGGACCTACATCCTGCTTTTTCACTTTTTTTCCAAAATTGTTCCTCTTTTAGGTGTTAATTCAAATCTTGATATTTAGTACTGTGCAAAAGATGTAGGTAGCTGTGAAGAAATGGTCTGAAGTAAGAATGCTTTAATTATATATATATATATATATATATATATATATATATATATATATATATTAATTGTTTATTTTTTAGCAATTTACAAAATGTAAAGTAAGCAAACAGAAGAAAAATCAAAATCAAGTTAATATTTGGCGTGGCTGGCTACCCTTTGGCTTCAAACCAACATCAGTTATTGCACTTACACACTTTGTACACTTGCACAAAGTCAGAAATTTTGTAGGATTAGAGTCAGGGTATGATTAATTAATTATACCAAGCAGATGCTAAAGATCATCAATTTCATATGTAGGTTTAAACACAGTTACATAGTAGGTAAGGTTGAATAAAGACAATAGTCCATCCAGTTCAACCTGTGTAGGTGTACATGTGTCAGTGTCGATAATTATTTCCCATATCCCTGTATGTTGTGTTTTTTTAAAATAACTTTAATGTTCTTTAAGCGTATTTTAAAAATATCAATACTCCCTGCTGAGACCACCAATTGTGGAAGAGAGTTCCACATTCCTATCGCCCTGACAGGTAAAAACACCCTCCGCAGTTTAAGGTTAAACCGCTTCTCCTCCAATCTCATTGTGTGGCCACGTGTCCTCTTACACTCCCTGAGACTGAATCGTTTTTTTCCTATACTGGGATCGCCATTGAGGTATTTGTAAATCGCTATCATGTCCCCTCTCGAACATCTCTTCTCCAGCTAGAATATATCCCTAAGTTTGGTGTCCCTGTCACTTATGGTTTGGGAGCAGTGCCATGTCAAGCCGACCAAGATTTCCTATAGACGCCAATGTTAGACAGGGAGCAGTGCCTTACCAAGTTGACCAAGATTTCCCATAGATACCAATGTTAAAAACTGGCAGCAGTGCCATGTCAAGCTGGCCAAGATTTACTATAAACGCTAATGTTAAAAACTGGGAGTAGCGCCATGCCAAGCTGACCAAACTGTGTTCGTACCCATGTTTCAAGCCCCCAAGTGCATTACCTTACATTTCTCCACATGAAACCTCATTTGCCATGTAGTTGTCCACTCCATTGTTTAGTTTGGGTCTTTCTGTAAAATTTCTATATCCTGATGTGAAGTTATTGTCCTTCCTTTTTTGTGTCTTTTGCAAAAACTGAGATTGAGCTATTTATCATCATCCTCTATATAATTTTGAATATTTATGAATAAATAAAATAGAACTGATCCCAAGACAGAGCCTTGGGGTACCCCACTTACCACTCCAGACCAGTCTGAGTACACGTTATTTATCGCCACCCTTTGGACACCCCCCTGTAACCAGTTTTCTATCCAAGAACAAACCTTTGGGTCCATGCCTGCAGACCTCAGCTTGTAGATTAGGCGTTTTTTGGGGAACTGTGTCGAATGCTTTTCCAAAATCCAGATACAGTACACCACATCCACAGGCCTCCTCTATCTAGATGGAAGCTCACTTCCCGTAGAAGGTTAACAAAATGGTCTGGCAGGAACAACCCTTCGTAAACCCATGCTGATTACTACTAATGATACTGTTTTCCTCAGCAAATTCTTGCATATAGTCCCTTTTCATCTCCTCCAATAATTTACCTACTATTGATGTTAGGCTGACTGTCCTGTAGTTTTCAGGAATATGAATCTGACCTGAGTGAACAGCTGAGTGAAAGCTGACCAGTATTACCCTGTTGATCGGGCGACTAGCCAAGTTCAGTCTCTGTCTTCTCATCCCTTTGTGATGGCTGGCTACTTGAATGGTGATCCACATCCACCCTGTGTGCAGCTTGCAAGATAATTTTACGTAAGTGTATCTGAATAAAGTGTTACTTGTTTTTACTATCACACTGACCCAGGCACTGCTGTTTTTGTTAAAGATTTCAAAGTAGACTGGGATTTCAAGATGTGCTGTTCAAGCTCTATAGAAAAAGCACAAAGAAATAGGCAACGTTAAGGACCGTAGACACAGTGGTCGGCCAAGGAAACATAATGCAAAAGATAAAATACACATCATGCTTATTTCTCTTTGAAATTGGAAGATGTCCAGCAGCGCCATCAGCACAGAACTGACAGAAACCAGTGAGACCCAGGTACACCCATCTACTACCTGGAGAAGTCTGGCCAGAAGTGGTCTTCATGGAAGAATTGGACTGATGAGTCAAAATTTGAAATATGTGGCTGTAGCAGGAGGCAGTTTGTTCACCAAAGGGCTGGAGAGCAGTACAATAATGAGTGTCTGCAGACAACAGTGAAGCATGGCTGGGGTTCCGTGCAAGTTTGGTGCTGCATTTCTGCAAATGGAGTTGGAGATTTGGTCAGGATCAATGATTTCCTGAATGCTGAGAAACACAGGCAGATACTTATCCATCATGCCATACGATCAAGGAGGCATTAGATTGCCCCCAAATTTATTCTGCAGCAGAACGACGACCCCAAACATACAGCCAATGTCATTAGGAACTATCTTCAGTGTAAAGGAGAACAAGGAGTCCTGGAAGTGATGGTTTTGCCCCCACAGAGCCCTGATTTCAAAATCATGGCATCTGTCTGGGATTACATGAAGAGACAGAAGGATTTGAGGCAGCCTACATCCACAGAAGATCTGTGGTTAGTGTTCCAAGATGTTGGAACAACGTACCTGTCGAGTTCCTTCAAAAACTGTGTGCAAATGTACCTAGAATAACTGATGCTGTCTTAAAGGCAAGGGGTGGTCACACCAAATATAAATTAGGTTTTTTCTTCTATTCATTTACTTTTCATTTTGTTAATTAATAGAAATAAATGATTAACATTTCTATTTCTGAAAGCATTCTTTTTTTTTCACACCTGCATAAAACTTTTGTGCCGTATTGTACATCCTGCTTTTTTGCTTTTATCCATAATTGTTCCTCCTTTGGGTGAGTTTTGAGAGACTTTTGGAAGGGATTTTCTAGGCATTAAAATCAACAAGTTAAAAAAAAATACTTTCACTTAGTGGTGCACTGAAAATGAAAATTATGGACCCAAACTGAAAATTGAGGATGCATTTGGCCGAAAACCAAAACTGAAATGGACAGTTTTTAAAAAATATTTTTTTTTTAATAATGTTTTATATATCATTGTATCATATTCAAATTTTTAATTAATATCATGAATTTAAAAGCTCTTCCCTTGCAGTGTTAAAAATCTTGCTTGTCACATTTTTGGTGCATATTTGGTCAGTTTTAAAAAAGGAACCAAAAACATACCTCCCCATTGAAATACATAAAAAATGCAGCAAAAAAAAAACCATAAAAAATGCACCCATGTTGTGTTTTTGATGCAGTTTTTGAGTCATATGACCTATGAAAAAAACAAACTGTAAACACGGTAAAATAGCTGCAAAATTGCATGTGTTTTTTTGCAATTGCAGTAAAAACAATGATATATCAAACTTTTTCAACTCAAAGAATCTTCATTAGGGGACAAACATGTTGATCGTTTAGAATACAAACATACATAGTAGAATTTTTTGTAAAATAATCTTAAACAGCGCTACCAGGAGTGTGTAAAATTATCTCAATTAAAATATAAATAATTCAGAATCATTACATTGAATGATAAAGTGCACTAATGACCAAATCTAAAATAAACAAAGCATCCAAATTCATCCAATAATAATATTTCAATAGCAGTGATTGATATTAAAGTGCATTAGTTAATAATAATATACTAAAGTGCAATCAAATACCTTAGTAGTGCTAAAAGTGCCAAGGTGCTGGATAATGTACAGTCCAAATAATAATGCGCTTGAATTTTAAATGAAGTGCTGAATAAAGTGCTTGAGGTGCTCCACACAGGTGCCAAGGTGCTTTCAAAGGTGCTTTCAGCACTACTAATGTATTTGATTGCACTTTAGTATATTATTATTAACTAATGCACTTTAATATCAATCACTGCTATTGTAATATTATTTTAATTGAGATAATTTTACACACGCCTGGTAGCGCTGTTTTAGATTTTTCTTACAACTTTTTCTTGGTTTTTTACCTACGTGAGCAGCAGCTGCAGGTGACACTATTTTCATTTTTTTTATTTAGCGTGGGTTTTAACATACAGTGTATTGTCACATACATAGTAGAATATACAGAATTTTTACGTAATTGACATGAGGCATATTATGATTTATACAATCATAGAAAATATTAAAGATAATAGAGATGAATAGGACTAGAGCTTCCCCCTACCAGAGCCAGCCCCCCCGTGAATACTAATGGAAGTGCAAGGGGCGCAATGTGTGGCAATGAAATGTGATTATTAGAAGGAAATAGACAATATACTGTATAAGTGAACAATTTTATCCAAAACTAACAGAGACCAAGGAAATCTTTCCCTTGTTTATATCAATTTGGATCCATGGGTGTTAATCGCATCGCACAACTATGCAGTTGTCAGTAACGCCATATCACAAAAAATACCCTGGTCATGAAGGGGGGTAAATCTTAAAGTGGTTAATGTGCCTCTTGCAGCTTGGATGCGCTTTCGTCAACCAAGACACCCAATAATATAATCAACATGGATCACAGGGGAAAGTTTTAAAGTGCTTTGAATGGCTCTTCAAAGTTTTTCACAAAGGTTACAATAAATTACTCCTATCACAATACCATCCTATTAGCCACTTTACAAATCCATAGGCTCCTACACTCACCCATATTTTGGACCAACATTACTGCACGCCAAAAGCATTTGTTGGTAAGCCTCCCAGCTGCATGATCCCACCAGGGTGTATATAGTGATCCACTGCTAACTCTCCTCTCTGCTCACACTAAAAAAGCATGAGATTTCTTCTTTGACACAGGTGGAGCCTAAATGTTATTCAGCAACCTCAGATCTTCCTGGATGGAGTCTTATCTCCTTCCTCTGAGCAAGGATCTAGCACAGTGTCGGAGTCCAAATAAATACTCCACAGATACGATTAAATGTGAAATAGGCAAATAAAAAGTTAAACTCGTTAAAACTGTATGCATAAGCCAGCTAAAGCATGATTTCTCTAGAGCAATCCTAATGTTGAAATCATATTGTCTATAGGGCTCAATGGCTCAATCTCAGATTTACACATACAACTGAATGAGTCAGAATGAATAATTGCTCTCTCTTCCTCCCTCCAAATACCTGCTGTCAGAGAAATGGCCGTGCTGCAACTGGCAACTCTGCCAGTACTTCCAATGGCCACAGTGGAATCAGGCCATAGACTCATTGTAAGAGAAATGGCTGTGCTGCAACTGGCAACTTCGCCAGTACTTCCCATGGCCGCAATGGACTCAGGCCATAGACTCATTCACTGGCCTATAAAAGGACTCTGCTCAGCCCATCAAATTACTGGATTGTCTTCAGCTCTTCCTGTGTCCTGAGTGTTTGCTACTTCCTGGATTCCAGTTTGACCCGGCTTGTTTCTGACCTCTCTGCTCTCTTTCCTGGCTTTGACCCTTGGCTTCGTCTGACCATCCCTGCTCCAGTTTGGCTCTCCTGTTATCTGACCTCGGCTTGGCCCACGGACTTGCTTCCTGTCTACCTGCCCTCCAGTACCTGACCTCGGCTTTCCCATGGACTTGTCTGCTCCTGGCTTTCCTGCTATACCTTTGGCTTGCACCTGTTGCAGCTTCCTGCCGAGCCCTGTGTTGGACCCCCGGCCAGTCTTACACCTACTGCCTGGTTGTTCCTGGTTCCTCCTTGGACTGTCCAATGTATTTCTGCCCAGCACACTGCTAGAGACCGCCTGTCTACCATCAGGACCCTGCCGACAACCAGTGCTTCTGTGGGCGCTACACCCTCTGTCTCAACCTCAGGGGTGTGCCGCACTCAGCCACAAGGGGAGCCCTCTCTGCATCTCAGCCTCAGATCAGGTACGTGACACCTGCCTACCCTGTTCAGATAAGCCATACAGAGTTTAAATTAAAGAGTGAGAGCCTGAAGGTAGACAGCTTTTGCTGTGTTTTCTCTCTAGAAAACCCATATCGATATGTGAATGGGGAGTCAAGGGTAATTGCAAATAGGCTTATCTATATGGTAAGGCAACAGTAATTCTAATTCAGAACTAGTGATGAGTCTAAAATCACTGTGATTGATGTTGTAATAATAAATGTGTTGCCTATTTTGAATGGCACAGTCTATCGCTTATTCTTTATGTGAAAGTGTTTATGCTGTTGAAGTGTCCTAAACTCCCCTCACCCACCATTAGCCTACAGTTTAGTTACAGAGCCTTAAATTCCTACCATCCACAATTGTAAACTCGTGGAGGAGATTTGAGATGTCACCAAAAATTCTGTATCTTATTTGAAAATTACCCCATGTACTATTTCATGCAGTGAACCAAGTACAGGTATTTGCAGACACCAAAAGTGCTCAATATTGAATATATTCATTTTCCTATATGTTGATGTAGCACCCTCCTAGGTAGGTGCTAGGAAAATGCATATGTGGCCCTTTCTGCTTATCAGGGGGGCCTGGATTGTTAGCTAGCTGTCACAAGTTTCCAGGTGTGTCTATTGAGTCTGGGGAGTCTCCTCACTGTGTCCAATGAGGGATCTTGTTGGTCAGTGGAGGAAACCTAGCCAATGGCAAACAAGGGTTTATGACCATCTCGGTGGGTGGGGTTTACACCCTGGATTTGGATATAAATCTGTGGGAGCATGTGACAGAACGTCTTTTGGCGGGAGCATCAGTCCCAGGAGGAGGTGACGGCTGTCTCTCCTCCTGTCAGAGAGTGAAGGTAGTCCAGGCAGTTGGCCTATGGGGACCAGAGGTTGAGCTGTGCTGCAGAGAGGGATCCAGAGTGTTGCTGACCGAGTGGAGCTGCTGGGCAGAAGTCTTCAGTAAAAACAGTTTCGTGAGTACTCAAGATCTGCCCAGGGGTCTGCCTAGGAAAGGGGACCACTCCAGAAGGTCAAGGGGATCCAGGAGCCAGCTAACCAGTAGTATTGGCAGTGAAAGGGGGTGTGAAGTGTTCAAAGCCCTGAAGATAGGGAAGTGAAAGGGGGCGCCAGTGTGGGCCCTGAAGCTTTCAGCAGCGCAGCAAATGTGTACAAGTAGTTACCTAAGGCGAGAGTACCTCAGGGAGCTAAAAAGGGACTTCCACAGTAAAAAGGGAAGTTACAGTATCAAGTCAGAGTTAACTGGCATCCGGCCAGCGTTAACCAGCATCAAGCCAGCGCTAATCATCGTTAAGCAGCATTTATTCAGAGTCCCCGTCAAGTTGTGTATAGTTCAGTTGCAGGAGTATCCCACTCATCTCTTCTCCCATCCAAGTTCTTAAATAAACCAAAAAACCCCAAAGATACTGGACTGGTCCTTGTCTCAGTGCTCACACTTGGAGAAACATGTTCAAAGGTACTTTTGTTGCACCCGGTGACCCAGGGGGCCCACAGCCAGCACCTATGCTGGGAGTTGTGCTACATTGCTTTCTTTTTTGATGACTGATCCCTCATTTTCATAGAAAAGTGAATACATCACATGTGTTCATGGTGTTTGTCTGGCAGTGTGGGAAGGAAAAATTGGGATAGTCTGGTGGAGCCTCTTGAATATGGCTGCCGTATCCAATGCGCAAAATCCAACCAGGAGGCGCAAAATGGTAGTTACGATCTGGTCATATCATATTTTCTGATTCTGAATATATTTTCCATTTCAGGTTAGGACAATCTATAAATATGATATGTAATATATGAGGCGCAATGTAAAGTTTATCTACATTTCTTTTTGAATGGCATGCAAGACCATACAGGATAGTGCAAATCCTCATTGATCAAAGTGGCAGCCATGGTCTCTGTGGTGGGAGCTGTTAGTGGTTACAGCACCTTCTCCTCTTTTTTTCAGTAAACAGAAGCTGGTCATAATTTTATATTTAGCACACCCGTTAACAGGAAAATATATCTGAGGATAGCTTTTAGGCATTGAAAGACAAGATTCCTTCCAGCACACTGTGCAGCATTAACAGTGCTGAACTGTCTATTACATAAATAATACATTAGGTAGGGGCATATTTAAAAAGTGGTAATCACATCTCATGGCTCAGGCACTTATAAAGACTCCAGGTTTGTCTTGTGGTCTGTAATGATGTCATACAAACCACTGTGCTGGAGAAGTGCCACACTGCCCTGTGTAATTCATCACACACTACATGTATTGATTAGGTAGACGGGGCTCCTACACCCAGGAGACAACCTGAAAAACTTAGTCTTAGCAGAATTTCATAAAATTAACTTTTTATCATAATTTCTAGGATATACGCTGCATCATGCTAAATAAATATGCATTCCAGAGTTCTACATGCAGAACTAGGAATCTGTTAATTGTACCCTTAATGCAGCCAAACCTGACCCAAATCTTAATAGCCACGTCCTTTTTTCAACCCGATCCAACCTATTTTCTTATGGTGCACCACTGAGAAGAACTAGTCCTATGAATCCCTCTAGTGATCAGCTTTTTTCCCTTCTTTCACTGTAGACGGTTAAAGTGCTCCTTTTGATCTCATTAAGGACTACCCTGACATTTAGAAGAGGAGGAAGTGATGGAAACTGGTGAAATAATGACAATTTAACACACAGGTTGCCCCCTACCTAAAACAAAATGAATAAATGTGAATAGTGGGCTGTAATTGAAATCCTAAGTACAGGTAAAAAAAAAAAAAACATCTTTAGTTTAATTTAATGAGAAGAACAACAAAAACAGAGCTCAAACAAACCTAAAGACATAAAATATACTATTACGCAAAACATACAAAGGATATGAACTGATACAAGATATAGTTTCTCAATGGTTGAACAGTGTAATCCAAAGGTGAGTTCCCCCCCATTAAATGTCATCAAGCTCCTCTGGGCAGGAAACACTTTGTCCCAATGTCTGTAGCAATAGTGCGGAAAGAGTAGACGTCTCTCATCTTAAGTATGTGATATGGGGAACTCTGGATCACCAACTAGCCATTTGTAAAAGTAACAGTCTGCTTTAGATATATACCATGAGACTTCTTGGCTGGGTGCAGCAAGATCACAGGATTTTGGAAATCAAATAACATGGCAAGGTAAGAACTGATTGTGCGAAGAGATAGGCCTAATCCGATCATACGGGATCCTGTCCATTCAGCAGACAGAACTGACCTTTGACACCTTAGAAGGTTAGGCAAGCAGGTTAATCTTGCAATACCCAGCAGAAGATTAGGATTTCCTTGGCAAGATAGTTGTTTAGTTACAAGCAGTGTGTAGCTGACCGGCAACATTATGGATCCCTAGGACAATTGCACTTTGCTTGGCTTCTGGTGTGCCCCTGCATATTTAAAAAGGGATGGGCAACCTCCAGCCATACCTGTCCTTAATTTATCCATTGTGTAGCACCTTCCTAGGTAGGTGCTATTGAGAGAGTATAGTTTTGAGCTCTGTCTGCTTACCAGAGGGGCTGCAGGTAAATCTATATTGTTTTCTGCCTACCAGACAGCAGGATCTGATACTGAGCAGAATCCGTATGTGATTCAATCAGTCTGGAGAGTGTTTCACGCTGGTCCAATAGGGAGGCATGTTGGACAGTGGGAGGAAACCTGACGAATGGGTGCAATGGGCTTTGATACAATCCTGATGATTGGCAGAGGGCAGGTCGCCTCGGTGCATGCTGGGATACTGTATAAAAATCCGGGAGCGCAGGGGTCTTTTGTTGGAGAGCGGAGTCCCGGAGGGAGGGGGCGGCTGCCTCCTCCTCTGTAGAGGTGCCAATGCGGATGCAGGAGGTTGTCCTAAAGGCTGGAGGAGCGGTTGAGAGGAGCTGAACCCAGAGGTCCAGAGAAGCTGACTGAGAGGGGAAACACTGGAGACCCTGTGGCTGCAGTATTGTGAGTACATGGACTCTTGTCAAGGGGCCTGACCTGAGGATAGTCAGTAGATGGGTGTTAGCAGAAAGAGAATACTAGGGAGAGTGTCCTGAAGATAAGATAAGAGATTGTTCACCAAGTCGCCTGGAAGGAAAACAAGAGACTAAAGCCCCGTACACACGTACCGATGGTCGGCTTACAAATGTTCCTCTTTTCTCCCCGGGATGTCGGTGTCTGCTGAAAAGTGCAAAGACAGCACAAGGACAGCACAAGAATTTTGTCCGCCGACTGCAGAAGTGATGTCATGTAATGGTTAACTTTCCCTGTGTTTTCTATTTTCTGAGCATGCCCAGTCTTGCAAATCTGCGGTCTGTCGGCCGAATTGTGTACTGACAGGCGAACAATCGTCCGTTCTGGTGTCGGCATACAAATATTTTCATGTTTGCACGAAAGACTTTTGTCCGCGGATTGTGCGCAGACATCTGTCGGAGGCACCATACTAACACGCGTACAATCGGCAGATCCTTCGTCCACCGACGTTTGTATGCCGACGATCGGTACGTGTGTACGGGCCTTTAATCCCTATTCATCTCAAGTGGCAGGATGAATTAACAGCCTGGCTGTTTCATACCTAAATGTGAAGTAGAGAAGATAGAAGTCCTAAAGTGCTGCGAATAGTTAAAAGGGAGTACCCCACTATTTCCTTCTCCTATCCCCATTATAAAATAAACAACAAAACAACCAAATACCCCTGGACTGATTATTGAAGAGATAAAGCCAAGAGGAATGTAAGAAAATTGCATTGCTTATAGCTGTGTGCTGGGAACCAGGGGGACCCGCAGAGTGAATATCTAGCAGTCCTTATGGGGCAGTGCTACAATTGCTATATATGCTCCAACATGGAAGCTCTTGTAGAATTTTGGCCACTTTACAGAGGCAGTGTGGCATGTTTTGCAACTAAAACCTCTGTTTTTACCATAAATTGTTAGACAGTTTTATTTTTTTTTTCTGGCTGGCTGGTAAGTGCCCCATGAGTAAGCTCCTGCTGAGTGAAACACATTAGAAGGTCTGTAAATCTGATGTAGTGGTCTGTGTGTTGGATAATTCAATAAAAGTTTAAAGGCTTTCATTATGGTTTTGTTCTCCTTATTTGAAGCCCTAGAAAGTCCATATGAACCAGCTCCCATGATTGGCGGGAGACTTGAGGAATTAGTGCCTCCAGCAAAAGATTTACTCTCTATGTAATGCTGGAAAAAAATGTTGTTTTCTTTGGTTGTGGAAGCACTTCTGCCTTCCTTATGGCTCTTAACAGGGGATAATTTTTGACCATGCATTCTGTTTCAAAATAAAGTTCTTTCAAGAATGTTGCCATTCACAAGTCATTAAAGATTAACCCTTTTAAAGAAATTATGTAGCACTCTGCTCAAAGTAAAGGTAAATTTAGTTTACGCTTTACTGTACTCAGCGAGGGGTTTATCTATTTTTTGGTCTGGTCAGGGTTTCCTTAAGGTCAGTGGTTGACTGCTCCTGTCTGCTTCTGGAGGAAACTTCCAGAAAAAAGAATAGGGAGTCAACCACTGATTTATGAATGTTTATTAGACCCCAACCAATCCCTGGGAATGGGGTGCTCAGAAGGTGGCTGGGAAGGTGATAAATGTTTTGGGAGGCCTACTCTGAGCTTTTTGGCTTGGGAATGCTGCCCCTGGGATGCACCCTGTGTATTGGATTTGCTGTTTGGCCCTCTAGGGGTGAGCAATACAATTAAAGAGGAAGTAAACCCTCCTCTGCTACTTTTACCTATAGGTAAGCCTATGATAAGGCTTACCCATAGGTACTGTAAATATCTCCTACACATGCACCGTTTAGGAGATATTTACCTTACATGCAGCCAGTGACATCACTGGCGCATGCGCTCTGAAGGAATGGCCACTGGTGCCGTTCCTTCAGAGCCCCGTGCCGTGACCATCGGCTCCCGTGCGCGTGCGTGGGAGTGACGTCACAGCAGCTCCGGCCAATCAGATGGCGATGCATACTAGCTCATTATGTGTTTCTCTTTCAGGTCAAAAAAAAAATAAAAAATTTCGTATGGGTTTACAACCTCTTTAAAACAAAGTAATATTTAGAAATGTTTAGTAATGGAAATCTACAAACAGATACTTATAGATTATTGCAGGCTTTTATTCTTTGCATAGCTTATTTTTTCTTTTCCTCCCCTTTCTTCACATAGTGGCAATTATAAAAGCAGAAGAATACATCTAATCCAGTTTTTAGAACTCTGCCTGGAACTCTGGGTCTGCCTCCTGGAACATGTGGCAGTGCACATCATTTGAAGGAGAAGGCACTGGTGATGTAGCCTTCCCAGGATGCAACTGTGAGATACATCACGAGTGTCTCACTTGATTAGGAAATGGAAAAACAGTAGTTCTAAGCAAAAGCAAAAAAAAGTTGGCTTGACTAATAAATATAAAATTTTTTCATAATTTTATTTAATTTCTTGATTTCAGAACTGTGTGCTTTTTGTAAAAATGGGGAAAGGTCTGCTTTAGGAAGTCACACGCTACCCTTAACCACCCATGAGGCACTAGTAATGGCGTCGATCTGCAATTTTTAACAAGACTGCGACATTGCGGAGGACAGAACGGACCCCTAACTGACATTTTTTACACTTTTGGGGGGGAACCAGTGACATTACTACAGTAATCAGTGCTAAAAATATGCACTGTTACTGTAATAATGCCATTGGCAGGGCAGGAGTTATCAAGGGGTTAAATGTAAGCCTAGGGAAGTGTTTCTAATTGTATGGGGGTTGAGCTTGTGAAATGACCATAGAGACCTGTGATCCTATATATAAGGATTACAGGTGCTCTGTGATCATTCCAGACAGAAGAACGGTCAGCTGTGTTTACTACAGCTGACCATTCTTCTCTCTCAGCAGGGAGTGATCGCAGGTGGCTGGCAGCAATCGGAGCTGAGTCAGGGCGGGAGCGCGCTACCGGCGCAGCGCTCACCCCCTAGCAGCAGGAGCGCGACCGACATTGGGCTACGTTTGCGCAGGAGGGACTGCATGCCGCAATAAATCTGGGGCGGGCGGTCCTTAAGTAGTTAAAGAGCGACAATTTTGAAAAAAAAAACAACCACTTGAAATCATTTTTCTGAAGACATCACACCTTGTGACGAAACGCATCAAATTCTGAACGCACGTCGATCAGGTGGCCGCAAGGCGTAAAGTAGCAGGTGGAATGCACACTGGTTGCCCGTCCGGCTTTCCTCTGCTTACAACTAGTGTTGAGCGAACACGGACTGTATTATTCGTGTTCGTACCGAATAATTGGATTTTTTTTACCCGAACACGGACACGGACACTTTACTGTATGTTCGGGTAAAAATCCGTGTTCGGTCGTTTTATTTCCGGGTTTTGCATGCTTTGGCGCTCTTTTCATGGCGGGCTTTCAACAGCCAATCAACAATCGTTTAACTGGTGTGCCTTAAGCCATCCCAGCCATGCCTGCAAATGTCTTAGTAGCTGTGATTGGCCGTCTGAAGCATGTGACCAAGTCTTTATAAGTTCGAGGCAGCCGCCGCAGCAGCGTCATTCTGCTGCTTAGCTAAGGGACAGAGCACACATCAATGTGCTGGCTGCTGATTAGGGAAAGATAGGCAGGAAAAAACCATTTGTGTCCGGATAGAATTGAGGGACAGGTCGGAGTGTTTAGGCAGGGCGAGTTGTAGGCATTTTAGGGATAGAGTCTGCTGAATTATAGGGTCAGTGTCTTCTACAAACTACAATCGATATTGCTGTGTGGGGGGTGGGGTGAATCTGCACTCAATCCTGATCTACGATCTCTTCTCAATCCTGTTAGGGACAGAGTCTGCTGAATTTTAGGGAAACTGTGTTCTACAAACTACAATCGATATTGCTGTGTGGTGTGGGATTGGAGATAGGCAGGTGTCAGTGATCCACATCCATTTTTCTGTGTGTGAGCTGCAGTGAACACAATCTTTTTGGGCTGCAGTGAACACAATCTTTTTGGGCTGCAGTGAACACAATCTTTTTGGGCTGCAGTGAACACAATCTTTTTGGGCTGCAGTGAACACAATCTTTTTGGGGTGCAGTGAACAAAATCTTTTTGGGGTGCAGTGAACACAATCCTTTTTGGTGTGCAGTGAACACAATCTTTGTGGGGTGCAGTGAACAAAATCCTTTGTGGGGTGCAGTGAACACAATCTTTTTGGGGTGCAGTGAACAAAATCCTTTTTGGGGTGCAGTGAACAACATCCTTTTTGGGGTGCAGTGAACACAATCTTTTTGGGGTGCAGTGAACAAAATCCTTTGTGGGGTGCAGTGAACACAATCTTTTTGGGGTGCAGTGAACACAATCTTTTTGGGGTGGAGTGAACAACATCCTTTTTGGGGTGCAGTGAACAAAATCCTTTTTGGGGTGCAGTGAACAAAATCATTTTTGGGGTGCAGTGAACACAATCTTTTTGGGGTGCAGTGAACACAATCTTTGTGGGGTGCAGTGAACACAATCTTTTTGGGGTGGAGTGAACAACATCCTTTTTGGGGTGCAGTGAACAACATCCTTTTTGGGGTGCAGTGAACACAATCTTTTTGGGGTGCAGTGAACACAATCTTTGTGGGGTACAGTGAACAGAATCTTTGTGGGGTGCAGTGAACACAATCTTTGGGGGGTACAGTGAACACAATCTTTTTGGGGTGCAGTGAACACAATCTTTGTGGGGTGCAGTGAACACAATCTTTTTGGGGTGGAGTGAACAAAATCATTTTTGGGGTGCAGTGAACAACATCCTTTTTGGGGTGCAGTGATCAAAATCCTTTTTGGGGTGCAGTGAACACAATCTTTTTGGGGTGCAGTGAACAAAATCCTTTGTGGGGTGCAGTGAACAGAATCTTTGTGGGGTGCAGTGAACACAATCTTTGGGGGGGTACAGTGAACACAATCTTTTTGGGGTGCAGTGAACACAATCTTTGTGGGGTACAGTGAACAGAATCTTTGTGGGGTGCAGTGAACACAATCTTTGGGGGGTACAGTGAACACAATCTTTTTGGGGTGCAGTGAACACAATCTTTGGGGGGTACAGTGAACACAATCTTTTTGGGGTGCAGTGAACACAATCTTTGTGGGGTGCAGTGAACACAATCTTTGGGGGGGTACA
The DNA here is from genome assembly GCF_965119305.1 of Pelophylax lessonae. Lineage (NCBI taxonomy): Eukaryota > Metazoa > Chordata > Amphibia > Anura > Ranidae > Pelophylax > Pelophylax lessonae. Next base: position 100,593,912 of record NC_138778.1, on the reverse strand, counting down.
GTGAACACAATCTTTTTGGGGTGCAGTGAACAACATCCTTTTAGGGTGCAGTGAACACAATCTTTGTGGGGTGCAGTGAACAACATCCTTTTAGGGTGCAGTGAACACAATCTTTGTGGGGTACAGTGAACAGAATCTTTGTGGGGTGCAGTGAACACAATCTTTGGGGGGTACAGTGAACACAATCTTTGTGAGGTGCAGTGAACACAATCTTTGTGGGGTGCAGTGAACACAATCATTGTGGGGTGCAGTGAACTCAATCTTTGTGGGGTACAGTGAACACAATCTCATACTTCTGAAGATTTGAGGGTGCTGCCTGTTCCATACTCCCCCTACTCCTCATCTAGCCTTTTAGGGGTACAAACAATAGTAATTGGGGCCTAGTGTGGTTGTGTACGTGTGATATACATACACTTTTTTTGGATCATATTTTCTATTCCGCTATTTAATCAAAAACCTTTGGGGATCAGTTAAATTGGGGGATAGTCTGTGTTGGTACGTGTGAGAGAGATCCACCTTTCCAAGTTGTTGGGGTTCATCTCATACTTCTGAAGGTTTGAGGGTGCTGCCTGTTCCATACTCCCCCTACTCCTAGCCTTTTAGGGGTACAAACAATAGTAATTGGGGCCTAGTGTGGTTGTGTACGTGTGATATACATACACTTTTTTTGGATCATATTTTCTATTCCGCTATTTAATCAAAAACCTTTGGGGATCAGTTAAATTGGGGGATAGTCTGTGTTGGTACGTGTGAGAGAGATCCACCTTTCCAAGTTGTTGGGGTTCATCTCATACTTCTGAAGGTTTGAGGGTGCTGCCTGTTCCATACTCCCCCTACTCCTAGCCTTTTAGGGGTACAAACAATAGTAATTGGGGCCTAGTGTGGTTGTGTACGTGTGATATACATACACTTTTTTTGGATCATATTTTCTATTCCGCTATTTAATCAAAAACCTTTGGGGATCAGTTAAATTGGGGGATAGTCTGTGTTGGTACGTGTGAGAGAGATCCACCTTTCCAAGTTGTTGGGGTTCATCTCATACTTCTGAAGGTTTGAGGGTGCTGCCTGTTCCATACCCCCCCTACTCCTCATCTAGCCTTTTAGGGGTACAAACAATAGTAATTGGGGCCTAGTGTGGTTGTGTACGTGTGATATACATACACTTTTTTTGGATCATATTTTCTATTCCGCTATTTAATCAAAAACCTTTGGGGATCAGTTAAATTGGGGGATAGTCTGTGTTGGTACGTGTGAGAGAGATCCACCTTTCCAAGTTGTTGGGGTTCATCTCATACTTCTGAAGGTTTGAGGGTGCTGCCTGTTCCATACTCCCCCTACTCCTCATCTAGCCTTTTAGGGGTACAAACAATAGTAATTGGGGCCCAGTGTGGTTGTGTATGTGTGATATACATACACTTTTTTTGGATCATATTTTCTATTCCGCTATTTAATCAAAAACCTTTGGGGATCAGTTAAATTGGGGGATAGTCTGTGTTGGTACGTGTGAGAGAGATCCACCTTTCCAAGTTGTTGGGGTTCATCTCATACTTCTGAAGGTTTGAGGGTGCTGCCTGTTCCATACTCCCCCTACTCCTCATCTAGCCTTTTAGGGGTACAAACAATAGTAATTGGGGCCCAGTGTGGTTGTGTACGTGTGATATACATACACTTTTTTTGGATCATATTTTCTATTCCGCTATTTAATCAAAAACCTTTGGGGATCAGTTAAATTGGGGGATAGTCTGTGTTGGTACGTTTGAGAGAGATCCACCTTTCCAAGTTGTTGGGGTTCATCTCATACTTCTGAAGGTTTGAGGGTGCTGCCTGTTCCATACCCCCCCTACTCCTCATCTAGCCTTTTAGGGGTACAAACAATAGTAATTGGGGCCTAGTGTGGTTGTGTACGTGTGATATACATACACTTTTTTTGGATCATATTTTCTATTCCGCTATTTAATCAAAAACCTTTGGGGATCAGTTAAATTGGGGGATAGTCTGTGTTGGTACGTGTGAGAGAGATCCACCTTTCCAAGTTGTTGGGGTTCATCTCATACTTCTGAAGGTTTGAGGGTGCTGCCTGTTCCATACCCCCCCTACTCCTCATCTAGCCTTTTAGGGGTACAAACAATAGTAATTGGGGCCTAGTGTGGTTGTGTACGTGTGATATACATACACTTTTTTTGGATCATATTTTCTATTCCGCTATTTAATCAAAAACCTTTGGGGATCAGTTAAATTGGGGGATAGTCTGTGTTGGTACGTGTGAGAGAGATCCACCTTTCCAAGTTTTTGGGGTTCATCTCATACTTCTGAAGATTTGAGGGTGCTGCCTGTTCCATACCCCCCCTACTCCTCATCTAGCCTTTTAGGGGTACAAACAATAGTAATTGGGGCCTAGTGTGGTTGTGTACGTGTGATATACATACACTTTTTTTGGATCATATTTTCTATTCCGCTATTTAATCAAAAACCTTTGGGGATCAGTTAAATTGGGGGATAGTCTGTGTTGGTACGTGTGAGAGAGATCCACCTTTCCAAGTTTTTGGGGTTCATCTCATACTTCTGAAGATTTGAGGGTGCTGCCTGTTCCATACCCCCCTACTCCTCATCTAGCCTTTTAGGGGTACAAACAATAGTAATTGGGGCCTAGTGTGGTTGTGTACGTGTGATATACATACACTTTTTTTGGATCATATTTTCTATTCCGCTATTTAATCAAAAACCTTTGGGGATCAGTTAAATTGGGGGATAGTCTGTGTTGGTACGTGTGAGAGAGATCCACCTTTCCAAGTTGTTGGGGTTCATCTCATACTTCTGAAGGTTTGAGGGTGCTGCCTGTTCCATACCCCCCCTACTCCTCATCTAGCCTTTTAGGGGTACAAACAATAGTAATTGGGGCCTAGTGTGGTTGTGTACGTGTGATATACATACACTTTTTTTGGATCATATTTTCTATTCCGCTATTTAATCAAAAACCTTTGGGGATCAGTTAAATTGGGGGATAGTCTGTGTTGGTACGTGTGAGAGAGATCCACCTTTCCAAGTTGTTGGGGTTCATCTCATACTTCTGAAGGTTTGAGGGTGCTGCCTGTTCCATACTCCCCCTACTCCTCATCTAGCCTTTTAGGGGTACAAACAATAGTAATTGGGGCCCAGTGTGGTTGTGTACGTGTGATATACATACACTTTTTTTGGATCATATTTTCTATTCCGCTATTTAATCAAAAACCTTTGGGGATCAGTTAAATTGGGGGATAGTCTGTGTTGGTACGTGTGAGAGAGATCCACCTTTCCAAGTTGTTGGGGTTCATCTCATACTTCTGAAGGTTTGAGGGTGCTGCCTGTTCCATACTCCCTCTACTCCTCATCTAGCCTTTTAGGGGTACAAACAATAGTAATTGGGGCCCAGTGTGGTTGTGTACGTGTGATATACATACACTTTTTTTGGATCATATTTTCTATTCCGCTATTTAATCAAAAACCTTTGGGGATCAGTTAAATTGGGGGATAGTCTGTGTTGGTACGTGTGAGAGAGATCCACCTTTCCAAGTTGTTGGGGTTCATCTCATACTTCTGAAGGTTTGAGGGTGCTGCCTGTTCCATACCCCCCCTACTCCTCATCTAGCCTTTTAGGGGTACAAACAATAGTAATTGGGGCCTAGTGTGGTTGTGTACGTGTGATATACATACACTTTTTTTGGATCATATTTTCTATTCCGCTATTTAATCAAAAACCTTTGGGGATCAGTTAAATTGGGGGATAGTCTGTGTTGGTACGTGTGAGAGAGATCCACCTTTTCCAAGTTGTTGGGGTTCATCTCATACTTCTGAAGGTTTGAGGGTGCTGCCTGTTCCATACTCCCCCTACTCCTCATCTAGCCTTTTAGGGGTACAAACAATAGTAATTGGGGCCTAGTGTGGTTGTGTACGTGTGATATACATACACTTTTTTTGGATCATATTTTCTATTCCGCTATTTAATCAAAAACCTTTGGGGATCAGTTAAATTGGGGGATAGTCTGTGTTGGTACGTGTGAGAGAGATCCACCTTTCGAAGTTGTTGGGGTTCATCTCATACTTCTGAAGGTTTGAGGGTGCTGCCTGTTCCATACTCCCCCTACTCCTAGCCTTTTAGGGGTACAAACAATAGTAATTGGGGCCTAGTGTGGTTGTGTACGTGTGATATACATACACTTTTTTTGGATCATATTTTCTATTCCGCTATTTAATCAAAAACCTTTGGGGATCAGTTAAATTGGGGGATAGTCTGTGTTGGTAAGTGTGAGAGAGATCCACCTTTCCAAGTTGTTGGGGTTCATCTCATACTTCTGAAGGTTTGAGGGTGCTGCCTGTTCCATACCCCCCCTACTCCTCATCTAGCCTTTTAGGGGTACAAATAATAGTAATTGGGGCCTAGTGTGGTTGTGTACGTGTGATATACATACACTTTTTTTGGATCATATTTTCTATTCCGCTATTTAATCAAAAACCTTTGGGGATCAGTTAAATTGGGGGATAGTCTGTGTTGGTACGTGTGAGAGAGATCCACCTTTCCAAGTTGTTGGGGTTCATCTCATACTTCTGAAGGTTTGAGGGTGCTGCCTGTTCCATACTCCCCCTACTCCTAGCCTTTTAGGGGTACAAACAATAGTAATTGGGGCCTAGTGTGGTTGTGTACGTGTGATATACATACACTTTTTTTGGATCATATTTTCTATTCCGCTATTTAATCAAAAACCTTTGGGGATCAGTTAAATTGGGGGATAGTCTGTGTTGGTACGTGTGAGAGAGATCCACCTTTCCAAGTTGTTGGGGTTCATCTCATACTTCTGAAGGTTTGAGGGTGCTGCCTGTTCCATACTCCCCCTACTCCTAGCCTTTTAGGGGTACAAACAATAGTAATTGGGGCCTAGTGTGGTTGTGTACGTGTGATATACATACACTTTTTTTGGATCATATTTTCTATTCCGCTATTTAATCAAAAACCTTTGGGGATCAGTTAAATTGGGGGATAGTCTGTGTTGGTACGTGTGAGAGAGATCCACCTTTCCAAGTTGTTGGGGTTCATCTCATACTTCTGAAGGTTTGAGGGTGCTGCCTGTTCCATACCCCCCCTACTCCTCATCTAGCCTTTTAGGGGTACAAACAATAGTAATTGGGGCCTAGTGTGGTTGTGTACGTGTGATATACATACACTTTTTTTGGATCATATTTTCTATTCCGCTATTTAATCAAAAACCTTTGGGGATCAGTTAAATTGGGGGATAGTCTGTGTTGGTACGTGTGAGAGAGATCCACCTTTCCAAGTTGTTGGGGTTCATCTCATACTTCTGAAGGTTTGAGGGTGCTGCCTGTTCCATACTCCCCCTACTCCTCATCTAGCCTTTTAGGGGTACAAACAATAGTAATTGGGGCCCAGTGTGGTTGTGTACGTGTGATATACATACACTTTTTTTGGATCATATTTTCTATTCCGCTATTTAATCAAAAACCTTTGGGGATCAGTTAAATTGGGGGATAGTCTGTGTTGGTACGTGTGAGAGAGATCCACCTTTCCAAGTTGTTGGGGTTCATCTCATACTTCTGAAGGTTTGAGGGTGCTGCCCGTTCCATACCCCCCCTACTCCTCATCTAGCCTTTTAGGGGTACAAACAATAGTAATTGGGGCCTAGTGTGGTTGTGTACGTGTGATATACATACACTTTTTTTGGATCATATTTTCTATTCCGCTATTTAATCAAAAACCTTTGGGGATCAGTTAAATTGGGGGATAGTCTGTGTTGGTACGTGTGAGAGAGATCTTCCTTTCCAAGTTGTTGGGGTTCATCTCATACTTCTGAAGGTTTGAGGGTGCTGCCTGTTCCATACCCCCCCTACTCCTCATCTAGCCTTTTAGGGGTACAAACAATAGTAATTGGGGCCTAGTGTGGTTGTGTACGTGTGATATACATACACTTTTTTTGGATCATATTTTCTATTCCGCTATTTAATCAAAAACCTTTGGGGATCAGTTAAATTGGGGGATAGTCTGTGTTGGTACGTGTGAGAGAGATCCACCTTTCCAAGTTGTTGGGGTTCATCTCATACTTCTGAAGGTTTGAGGGTGCTGCCTGTTCCATACCCCCCCTACTCCTCATCTAGCCTTTTAGGGGTACAAACAATAGTAATTGGGGCCTAGTGTGGTTGTGTACGTGTGATATACATACACTTTTTTTGGATCATATTTTCTATTCCGCTATTTAATCAAAAACCTTTGGGGATCAGTTAAATTGGGGGATAGTCTGTGTTGGTACGTGTGAGAGAGATCCACCTTTCCAAGTTGTTGGGGTTCATCTCATACTTCTGAAGGTTTGAGGGTGCTGCCTGTTCCATACTCCCCCTACTCCTCATCTAGCCTTTTAGGGGTACAAACAATAGTAATTGGGGCCTAGTGTGGTTGTGTACGTGTGATATACATACACTTTTTTTGGATCATATTTTCTATTCCGCTATTTAATCAAAAACCTTTGGGGATCAGTTAAATTGGGGGATAGTCTGTGTTGGTACGTGTGAGAGAGATCCACCTTTCCAAGTTGTTGGGGTTCATCTCATACTTCTGAAGGTTTGAGGGTGCTGCCTGTTCCATACTCCCCCTACTCCTAGCCTTTTAGGGGTACAAACAATAGTAATTGGGGCCTAGTGTGGTTGTGTACGTGTGATATACATACACTTTTTTTGGATCATATTTTCTATTCCGCTATTTAATCAAAAACCTTTGGGGATCAGTTAAATTGGGGGATAGTCTGTGTTGGTACGTGTGAGAGAGATCCACCTTTCCAAGTTGTTGGGGTTCATCTCATACTTCTGAAGGTTTGAGGGTGCTGCCTGTTCCATACCCCCCCTACTCCTCATCTAGCCTTTTAGGGGTACAAATAATAGTAATTGGGGCCTAGTGTGGTTGTGTACGTGTGATATACATACACTTTTTTTGGATCATATTTTCTATTCCGCTATTTAATCAAAAACCTTTGGGGATCAGTTAAATTGGGGGATAGTCTGTGTTGGTACGTGTGAGAGAGATCCACCTTTCCAAGTTGTTGGGGTTCATCTCATACTTCTGAAGGTTTGAGGGTGCTGCCTGTTCCATACTCCCCCTACTCCTAGCCTTTTAGGGGTACAAACAATAGTAATTGGGGCCTAGTGTGGTTGTGTACGTGTGATATACATACACTTTTTTTGGATCATATTTTCTATTCCGCTATTTAATCAAAAACCTTTGGGGATCAGTTAAATTGGGGGATAGTCTGTGTTGGTACGTGTGAGAGAGATCCACCTTTCCAAGTTGTTGGGGTTCATCTCATACTTCTGAAGGTTTGAGGGTGCTGCCTGTTCCATACTCCCCCTACTCCTAGCCTTTTAGGGGTACAAACAATAGTAATTGGGGCCTAGTGTGGTTGTGTACGTGTGATATACATACACTTTTTTTGGATCATATTTTCTATTCCGCTATTTAATCAAAAACCTTTGGGGATCAGTTAAATTGGGGGATAGTCTGTGTTGGTACGTGTGAGAGAGATCCACCTTTCCAAGTTGTTGGGGTTCATCTCATACTTCTGAAGGTTTGAGGGTGCTGCCTGTTCCATACCCCCCCTACTCCTCATCTAGCCTTTTAGGGGTACAAACAATAGTAATTGGGGCCTAGTGTGGTTGTGTACGTGTGATATACATACACTTTTTTTGGATCATATTTTCTATTCCGCTATTTAATCAAAAACCTTTGGGGATCAGTTAAATTGGGGGATAGTCTGTGTTGGTACGTGTGAGAGAGATCCACCTTTCCAAGTTGTTGGGGTTCATCTCATACTTCTGAAGGTTTGAGGGTGCTGCCTGTTCCATACTCCCCCTACTCCTCATCTAGCCTTTTAGGGGTACAAACAATAGTAATTGGGGCCCAGTGTGGTTGTGTACGTGTGATATACATACACTTTTTTTGGATCATATTTTCTATTCCGCTATTTAATCAAAAACCTTTGGGGATCAGTTAAATTGGGGGATAGTCTGTGTTGGTACGTGTGAGAGAGATCCACCTTTCCAAGTTGTTGGGGTTCATCTCATACTTCTGAAGGTTTGAGGGTGCTGCCCGTTCCATACCCCCCCTATTCCTCATCTAGCCTTTTAGGGGTACAAACAATAGTAATTGGGGCCTAGTGTGGTTGTGTACGTGTGATATACATACACTTTTTTTGGATCATATTTTCTATTCCGCTATTTTTTTTTTTTTGAAAATCTTTTTTATTGAATTTGCAAGAAAAAAAAACAACAACTACAAACATTGGTGCTCAGGTTCAGACCAGATACGAGCTAGCAGCAATACATACATAATGAAACACGGCACCCGCGCAGGGGTCCAAAGGGAAAGGCAAGTGTAGTACAAACCAAGTGAGAGGTATACACAGCAGCCCTGAGAGACACAGCAGATATTGTTAATCAATAGGAGATACTCACCAAAACTCATCAGCAGGGCCCATGCTCAATACAGGACAGCCCCAAACATCACAGAATCCCATAACACCCCAAGGCGAGGGGCGCCATCCGCCTAAGACGGAAGGCGAGACCCGCCTCCCCCACCCGGGACAGCGGGGGGATCGGAGAGCCACCGAGTCCACACCCTATCAAACTTTTTCCGGCAACCCCTGTGCACATATGTGTCTTTATATAAGGGGAGGACTGAATTCACCAGGGACCTCCATTGTTGAACCGTGGGAGGGGAGCGCTGGCGCCAGTGGAGCACAATGGATTTCCTGGCATAAAACAATAATAAACCGAGCAACGTGCGGTCCGCCACCCGAGACACCAGATCATCCAGTAGACCGAGTAAACATATTCTCGGGGAGGGATCTAGCGAGATGGAGGAGACCTCTGTGATCGTGTGCAGCACCCCGGACCAGAAGGTAGAGAGATGGGGACAGGTCCAGAATATATGAAGGAAGTCACCCGGGGCCTGGCCACAGCGCCAGCACTCCGGCGACTGGGAGACGTGCATTTTATGTAACCTATGCGGGGTGAGGTAGGCTCTGTGTGCAATTTTGAATTGAATAAGTCTATCCCTGAGTGAGACCAACATCTTGAATGGAACCTCCCACATGTTCATCCAGTCCTCTTGGTCCAGGTCCGGAACGTCCCTGGTCCACCGAGCACGGAGACCAGAGAGCTCCGGAGAGTGCACCCGGAGGAGATGCGCGCAAAGGGTCGACAACGCTCGTTCAGAGCAGTCGTGCCGCAAAACCCGCTCAAGATCCGACTGCACTACCTGGGAACCACCGGGTGGAAACTGGGATTTGAAGGCATGGGAGAGCTGTAGGTAGCGGAAAACCATGGAGGGTGGTACATGGAAGGAATCTACGAAAAATTGAAGGGGGGGAAAGGAGAGGTCAGGGGAGATGTCTGAAAGTTTCTTGACATGGTACTTCGTCCACACCGCTGGGTCCGGGAGGGAGCAGAGATGCGGCAAGTTGGGATTATACCACAGAGGTGCGTTGGGGGAGACAGCAGTGCCCGGATAGCCCTCTAGCTGCAAACCGGATTTCCAAGCCCGCAGGACCGTAACCATGGAGGTCGTGAGACCATGCGGGGCCCTAGGACCCCGAAACAACAGATGAGTGAGCGCCTCCACGGACCCGAGCACCGCTGCCTCCACCGCAACCGCCGAGTTATGCAGGTCGGGGTTCAGCCACCAAGCCGCAGACACCAGCTGGGAGGCTAGAAAATATTTGTGGCAATCAGGGAAAGCTAGGCCCCCCTGTGAGGGGGGGCGCATAAGGGTGGAAAGTTTATATCTCGGGGGGCGGGGACCCCACAAAAAGGAGGAGAACAACTTATTCAGGGAAGTGAAGAAGGATTTTGGTATCCATTGCGGGGAGTGTCGGAAGAGATACGTAAATTTGGGCAGCACTTTCATCTTGACCAGGTTAATCCGGCCCAGAAGGGAAAGGGGCAAGTTCTCCCATGCCTTCAGCCTGGTCCTGAGCGCCGCCACCACCGGTTCCAGGTTGAGAGCGACAAAGTCGTCAGCGACCCCAGAGACCCTAACTCCCAGATACACCAACACATCCACCCACTGTAGCTGAATATCGGGCGGCGCCGAGCGTCGGGCCCCCTGGTCGATCGCCAACAGCTGCGACTTGGACCAGTTGACCCGTAGCCCGGTTACCCGAGAGTAGGCCTCCAGGACATGTAAGGCACCCGTGAGCGAAGAGTCGGCATCATTCAGGAACAACAGCAGGTCGTCAGCGTACAGGGCCACCCTCTCCTCCAGCCCGGCAATCCGCAGGCCCCGAACCAGCGGGGAAATGCGGAGGGCCTCCGCCACCGGCTCCATAGCAATGGCGAACAGGGCCGGGGAGAGAGGGCAGCCCTGCCTCGTGCCCCTGGACAGAGCAAACCAAGACGACAGCCGTCCCCCCAAACGTTCTATTCCGCTATTTAATCAAAAACCTTTGGGGATCAGTTAAATTGGGGGATAGTCTGTGTTGGTACGTGTGAGAGAGATCCACCTTTCCAAGTTGTTGGGGTTCATCTCATACTTCTGAAGGTTTGAGGGTGCTGCCTGTTCCATACCCCCCCTACTCCTCATCTAGCCTTTTAGGGGTACAAACAATAGTAATTGGGGCCTAGTGTGGTTGTGTACGTGTGATATACATACACTTTTTTTGGATCATATTTTCTATTCCGCTATTTAATCAAAAACCTTTGGGGATCAGTTAAATTGGGGGATAGTCTGTGTTGGTACGTGTGAGAGAGATCCACCTTTCCAAGTTTTTGGGGTTCATCTCATACTTCTGAAGATTTGAGGGTGCTGCATGTTCCATACTCCTCTTCCTCATCCTCCCTTTAGGGTAGGAAAAAATTTAATCGGGCCTAGTCTGTGTTTGTACGTGTGAGATACACAGTTTTTTATCCTATTCCGCTATTCAATACACACCCTTTTGGTGTAAAAAACATTAAATTGCGGCATAGTTTGCATATTTGACATTTGCATATATTGTGCCTTGTTGCGCTGTTTTGGGTACTCCACCAACATGGCCAGTGGCAATGACGCCATTCTCAGCTTAACTATCCCACTTCTATGCCTCCTTGAAAAAACAATTTGGGCGATGATGGAAGAGGATGTGGCACAGGATGAGGAGGAGGAGGAGGAGGATGAAGAGGTAACATTTCAAAGGCTTTCAGGGCAGTCATTCGCAAGGGGCTCCGAGGGTGGGTTCCTGCACACACAAACGCCAGGGACACAATTGTCCAGCAGGGGCACAGTTCTGGAGGATGAGGAGGATGAGGAGGAGGAGGAGCTGGAGGAGGAGATGGAACCATGTTCACAGCAGGGTGGCACCCAGGCCAGCTCATGGCCATCACTGGTGCGTGGCTGGGGGGATACAGAGGACACGGACGATACACCTCCCACAGAGGACAGCCTTTCGTCGCCTCTGGGCAGCCTGGCACACATGAGCGATTACATGCTGCAGTGTCTCCACAACGACCGCCGAGTTGCCCACATTCTAACTTGTGCTGATTACTGGGTGGCCACGCTGCTGGATCCCCGTTACAAGGACAACGTACCGTCCTTAATTCACTCACTGGAGCGCGATCGCAAGATGCGCGAGTACAAGCGCACGCTGGTAGACGCCATGCTGCTGGCATTCCCATCTGACAGCGGGGCCACAGTGGAAGCACAAGGCAGAGGAGGAGGAGGAGGAGGTCGCCAACGCAACCAGGGCACCGCCAGCACCTCAGAAGGCAGGGTTAGCATGGCCGAAATGTGGAAAAGCTTTGTCAGCACGCCACAACAAACAGCAGCACCAGCAGCTCAGATGGAACGTCTTAGCAGGAGGCAGCATTTTACCAACATGGTGGAGCAGTATGTGTGCACACGCCTACATGTAGTGAATGACGGGTCTGCCCCCTTCAACTTCTGGGTCTCCAAATTGGGCACATGGCCTGAGCTTGCCCTTTACGCCTTGGAGGTGCTGGCGTGCCCTGCAGCCAGTGTATTATCTGAACGGGTATTTAGCACGGCTGGGGGCGTTATAACAGACAAGCGCAGCCGCCTGTCCAGAGACAATGTGGACAAGCTCACGTTCATTAAAATGAACCAGGCATGGATCCCACGGGACTTTTCCGTACCTTATGCAGAATAGCAATGGATACCGACCTTACCCACCCATTGTTCCATTTTTGCTCTTTCTCACTCTTTTGGGGTGTACCCTCATTTAAAATTTTTGAAAAGAAGCAGTGTTGGCTACCTCGTCCTCCTCCTCAGGGCCAGATTAATGTAGGGGCTATTGGAGCTGCAGCTCCAGGCCCCTACCTTTTATATAGGCCCCGGGTTGGCCATATTCACTGTTACCGCTCTTCTGTCACTTGTAAACACAGAAGTCTGGCTTCTATGCTCGCTTCCCCAGGCAGCACCCTCAGAACCTCCCCACACAGCGTGAAGGCCGGACAAGGAGGGACAGTTGGCGATGCATGGATGTGTTTATGGGCTTCAGAGACAGCATCCCATGTTGAATTAGGCATGCATGGCTGCACCCTTCCTCCTCTGGGTGCATGGCAAGGCACGGCCCTTAAGGCCCTTCAAAATACTCAGCACCAAGCCCATGATGCTGTTAATCCGGCCCTGGTCCTCCTCCACCGCCGCTTCCACCTACACCGCCCATAGGTGTGCGCAGCCTATTGCATTAAGGTGTGCACCCCAAAGTTGAAATACACATGCATGTGTTTGCCAGCAGGGAGAGTAATGTATCGGGGCCATGTACCTGTAGGCAAGGAGAAATAGAGCAGAGCAGGTCCCAGGGAGATCTTTCCCATCTCCTCACTGGCAATGCTATGTGCCCTAGGTGATTAGGGTGTGCCCAGGCACACCCAGCACACCCTGTGCGCACGCCTATGTCACCGCCACATCCACCACCACCTCAACCTCCCTCCTACTCCATATGGGCCTCGTCCTTCAGAGATGAAGAAGAACATTGTTTTATTTTTCTGTTTTTTTTTGTTGTTTTAAGTTATTTCCCTATCCACATTTGTTTGCAGAGCACTTGCCATGCTCTTAATTACGTTTTGCTGCCATTTGCAGCACTCTAGCCCTTTCCTTTGGTGTTTTAGAGCCATTTTAGTGCCTTAAAGTTCGGGTCCCCATTGACTTCAATGGGGTTCGGTGTCCGGGAAAAGTTCGGTAAAAGTCCGGGACACGGACCCGGACTTTTTTTTAAAGTTCGGCCGAACCCGTCGAACACGGACATCTAGGTGTCCGCTCAACCCTACTTACAACCTTTTTCTGTGGTTTTGATCCTCACAACCCGACCGAGTGCCACTTTCTTTTTCTATTCAGGATATTTTATTGTCTGTACCAAAGTTTTTTACTGGAATTTTTAATAAAGGATTTCCCTAACGGAACTCACCATGAGGATCTTGTCTTCCTTTTCTATCCACATTCACATTTACTGAGTCATCTGGGATACGAGAGGAAGGAGCAGAGGGAAGGACGGATCCAGGTGCCACTGACACTACTGGTCGTGAAGACCACCTAAGATCGATTGATCCCCTTGTCGTAACTCTGGTGAGTTTTCTTACATCCCCCATGCACCCGTGGTGACCCTGGCTTCCACTCCCTGCATGATACAGTGTCTAGTACTTTATTCTGGGACCAACATCACTTCTTTTGGACCATGATATGATGTTGGACACTTTTTCTTAAAGTGTTTATTTGTCATCGCACATATTTATTGGCCTGTAGTGGTTTATTTTATATATTTATTTATCTATGTGTGTATATATACAGTATATATAAATTTATAATGTAATTTTATGATATACACAGTACAGCCCTTGCACTTTATTTTTACTTATTTGTATACATTTATCCATGTGTGTATACAATATTACTGATAGTATAGTCACTGCACTTTTATTCATACAGAGGTTTTTCCTTCATTTTATCCATTAATTGGGGGGCATTTGAGGCCAGCCCTGCATTCACTACTTTTGTGTTTTAAGCATTCCTATTTTATGACTTTATTTTTGCACGTATCCAATTCTAGGTATTTATCTTTAGCAAGCGCCGTGTTGCGGGAGAAGGTACATTGTTACTTCTCTCCTATTTTTTAGGAAATAAAAAATATTGTTTTTTTCTTTGTATTTTTTTTTTAATTGTCGCTCTTTTTTTGTTTATAGCGCAAAAAATAAAAACCGCACAGGTGATCAAATACCACCAAAAGAAAGCTATATTTGTGGGAAAAAAAGGACATCAATTTTATTTTGGTAGAGCGTCGCACGACCGTTCAATTGTCAGTTAAAATACTGCAGTGCCGAATCGCAAAAAATGACCTGGTCATTAACCGCTTCCATACAGAGCAGTTAGACACCCTTCCTGCCCAGACCAATTTTCAGCTTTCAGCACTCTCACACTTTGAATGACAATTGCTCAGTCATGCTACACTGTAACCAAACAAAATTTTTATCATTTTTTTCACACAAATAGAGCTTTCTTTTGGTGGTATTTGATCACAACTGGGGTTTTTTTTTTCGTGATATATGCAAAAAAGAGCAAAAATTTTGAAAAAAAAAAACACTTTTTTTAGTTTCAATTATAAAATTTTGCAAAAAATTAATTTTTCTTCATACATTTGGGCCAAAATGTATACTGCTACATGTCTCTGGTAAAATTAACCCAAATTAGTGTATATTATTTAGTCTGTGTGAAAGTTATTGAGTCTAGAAGCTATGGTACCAATTACTGAAAATTGATCACACCAGATGTACTGACTGCCTATCTCCTTTCTTGAGGCCCTGAAATGTCAGGACAGTACAAATACCGCCCAAATGACCCCTTTTTGTAAAGTAGACAGTCCAAGGTATTTAGTAAGAGGCATGGTGAGTTTTTTGAAGTTGTAATTTTTTCCCACAATTCTTGGGAAAATGAAGAAAAAAATTTTTTTTTCTTTTTTTTCCCACAAAGTTGTCAATTTATAAGCTATTTCTAACACATAGCATGTACACAGCAAAAATTACACCCAAAAATACATTCTGCTACTCCTTCCGAGTATGGCGATACCACATGTGTGAGACTTTTACACAGCCTGGCCACAAAAAGAGACTCCACGTCCAAGAAGCACCTTCAGGCGTTCTAGGAGCATAAATACACATAAAACTTTCTTACTACCTATCACACTTTTCAAGGCCCTAGAGCACCAATACAATGGAAAAGTCCACAAAATGACCCCATTTTGGAAAGCAAACACTCCAACGTATATTCTATGAGGCATTATGGGTCGTTTGAACATATCATTTTTTTCCACAGGTTTTTGGAAAATGTGGGAAAAAAATGAAAACTTTTTTTTTTTACACAAAGTTGTCAATTTATAGGATATTCCTAACACATAGCATGTACACAGCAAAAATGACACCCCAAAATACATTCTGCCACTCCTCCTGAGTATGGCAATACCACATGTGTGAGACTTTTTCACAGCCTAGCCATATAGAGGGGCCCAACATCCAAGGAGCATCATCATGCATCCTAGCCACTTGCCTAGGCCTATTTTTGACATTTGGTGTTTACAAGCTAAAATCAGTTGTTTTGCTAGAAAACTGCTTAGAACCCCCAAACATTATATATTTTTTTTTAGCAGAGACCCTAGAGATTAAAATGGAGGTTATTGCAATATTTTTTATCACACCGTATTTGCGCAGCGGTCTTCCAAACGCAATTGTTTTGGAAAAAAATCACTTTTTTTAATTAAAAAATAAGAAACCAGTAAAGTTAGCCCAATTTTTTCCATAATGTGAAAGATAATGTTACGCCGAGTAAATAGATACCCAACATGTCATGTTTCAAAATTGCGCACGCTCACGGAATGGCGACAAACTTTGGTACTTAAAAATCCCCATAGGCGACAATTTAAAAATTTCTACAGGTTGCCATCTTTGAGTTACAGAGGAGGTCTAGGGCTCAAATTATTCCCCTTGCTCTAACGATCGCGGTGATACCTTACATGTGTGGTTTGAACATTACTTGTAATAGAAAAAGGCACGACAGGACCTCTTTTTTGTGAGATCTGGGGTCAAAAAGTCCTCAGATCTCACAAGTACACTAAAAGATAGAAAAAAAAAAAAAAAATTATTATATAAAATGAAAAAAAAAAAAAAAAGGACCTTTAAACCGGTTGCTAGGCAACAACATTTTCCGTAGCTCCGATCCTCCAGGACCATAGAGTCAAGCTTGCCCTCACTCGACATCCTGTCTGTGAGGATCCGGGACCGGATCGTTTTCCCTGCTGCCGGCGGGTCCGGTAAGCGGGGAAAAGGACCGGACGCGGCGGGAGGGGGGGGCACCTCTTCCGCCATCCCGGAAGGGTGATCCCACGGCGAATCCGCCGCTGGGACCACCCTTATCGGAAAGCCAACCGTCCACCGTTTAAAAAAATACCGGGGTTATGGCAGCTATCTGCTGCCATAACACCGGTATTTAGGTTTAAACGGAGGACGTATATAAACCTTTTTGGACTTGGACATGGTGGCTGTATGAAGGGTGACAGGTGCTCGGGTACTTTGTTGGGCAGGTGACAGGCAGGTGACAGGTACTCTGGTACTGATGAGCAGGTGGCAGGTACTCGGGTACTCCGATAGGCAGGTGACAGGTACTCAGGTACTCTGATGGGCAGGTGACAGGCAGGTGATAGGTACTGATGAGTAGTACTGATACTGATAGGTGATACTGTACTGATGGGTACTGATGATCAGTACTGATACGTGATAGGTACTGATGAGTACTGATGAGTAGTGATGGGTACTGATGAGCAGGCGGCAAGTACTCGGGTACTTCAGGCATCAGGTACTCTGATGAGCAGGTGGAAGGTACTCGGGTACTCTGATGGGTAGGTGACAGGTACTCGGGTACTCTGATGGGTAGGTGACAGGTACTCAGGTACTCTGATGACGGGTACTCCGTTGACAGGTACTCAAAGTACCCGAGTACCTGTCATCAGAGTACCCGAGTATCCGTCATCAGAGTACCCGAGTATCCGTCATCAGAGTACCCGAGTACCCGTCATCAGAGTACCCGAGTACCCGTCATCAGAGTACCCAAGTACCTGTCATCAGAGTACCCGAGTACCTGTCATCAGAGTACCCGAGTACCCGTCATCAGAGTATCCGAGTAACCGTCATCAGAGTACCCGAGTACCTGTCATCAGAGTACCTGCGTACCTGTCATCAGAGTACCCGAGTACCTGTCATCAGAGTACCCGAGTACCTGTCATCAGAGTACCCGAGTACCTGTCATCAGAGTACCTGAATACCTGTCACCAGCCCATCAGAGTACCCGAGTACCTGTCATCAGAGTACCTGATGGGCTGGTGACAGGTACTCGGGTACTTTGATGGGCTAGTGACAGGTGCTCTTTATTGGGGGGGGGGGGCAATCAGTGTGTTTGGGGTGCACTGTAATCGGTAACTAGCTGTTACCACACTCTCTTCCTCACACAGGATCAGTGTGTGAGGAGGAGAACACGGTGACAGCTAGTTACCGTGTTCTCTGTTGACATTTCATTGGCTCTTTACCTAGATCGGGGATCGACTCTGTCCGAGGGACGAGCCTCGTCCCCGATCGCTGCTCTGCGCGCCCCCGGGGGCGCGCATTGCAGAGAGAACGAGCGGCTCGTGCTGGAGCCGCTCATGTGATCGGCTGTGATTGACACAGCCGATCACATGGTAAACAGCCAATATCTATTGGCTGTTTACCTTGATCAGGGATGGGCTATGTCCGAGGGGCTATGTCCCCCCGGGGGCGCGCAGTAGCAGCTAGAGCGGGCGGACGTCATATGACGGCCGCCCGGATCTGTACAACCACCTTGCCGACGTCATATTACTATGACTCGGTATGGAAGTGGTTAAGAGGGAAAATCTTCCGGTCCAGAAATGTTTAAGGGGGTAAAACCTCTTGGTCCTTGAGTGGTTAAATCAATTCGGCAAGCAATGTAGATCCACATTGATCAGGATGAACGGTGCCCACCAACCCGCCAAAACAAAACACAAAGACCACCAACACTCCAAAAGACATGCTGGTAGGTTAATTGGATCCTGTATATAAAAAAAATGGCCCTACTGTGTATGTATGTGAGTTAGGGACCTTAGATACTAAGCTCCTTGAGGGCAGGGACTGGTGTGAATGTACAATGTATATGTAAAGCGCTGCGTAAATTGACAGTGCTATATAAGTACCTGAAATAATAATAAATCAATAATAATAACATGATGCGCTCTCAATGTGTCTTTGCTGCAAATTATATTTTTACTTTTTAACCACCTCAATACAGTGCACTTTCACCCCTTCCTGGCCAGGCCAATTTTCAGCTTTCAGCGCTCTCACACTTTGAATGACAATTGCGCGGTGATGCTACACTGTACCCATATGAAATTTTTATAATTTTTTTTCCACACAAATAGAGCTTTCTTTTGGTGGTATTTAATCACCACTGAGTTTTTTATTTCTTACAAAAAAAAAAAAAGGAAAAAATAAAATTTTGAAACAAAAAAAGTTTTTCTTATTTTCTATCAGTAAATTTTGAAAATAACTAATTTTTCTCTCTCACTAATGTGTGTTGATGAGGCGGCCCTGATAGGCACTGATAGGCTGCAGTGATGGGCACTGATGAGGTGGCACTTATGGGCACAGATGAGGTGGAACTGATGGGCACTGAGAGGTGGCACTGATGGGCACTGATATGCGGCACCGACGGGCGGCACTGATGGGCACTGACGGGACGGCACTGATGGGCGGCACTGATGGACCCTAATGGGCAGCACAGATGAGCAGGCACTGATGAGCATTGACTGGCAGCACTATGGGCACTGATTGTGGGCACTGTGGGCACTGATGGTGGGCACTGATTGTGACCACTGATGGGCATTGGTTGGGGTGACTTATGGGCACTGTTTTTTTACTTTTCTGTAATCAGGGCACTGATGATCAGTGCCCTGATTACCTGTTCTAGACTCCCCTTTGAGGAGGAGACGCTGATCGGCTCTCCTCGCCACACACTCTGACAGTAACAAGACAGAGCCGATCACATGGGTAAAGAGCCACGTCATTGGCTCTTTACCAAGATCGGGGTCGCGCTGTGTCCTACCAACATGGCGCAGCCACAATCGCCGCACTGTGAGCCCCCCTCGGGCACGTGAGAGAGGACGTTCCGAGGTGCCATCATATGACGTCATCCCAGAATGAGAGCCGCACCGCTCTGAGTGGGCGGGCGGCAAGTGGTTAAAAAGGGGCAGGTATCTTGGGTGTTATCATTCACCAAATATGCACTATAATAACCAGTGACTGTGCAGGTAACGTCTTAGCAAACAAGGATGTCATAGGTCAGTGATGGTGAAGTTTGGCACTCTAGATATTTTGGAACTACATTTCCCATGATGCTCTTGCACTCTGCAGTGTAGTGGAGCATCCTGGGAAATGTAGTTCCAAAACATCTAGGGTGCCAATGTTTGCCATCACTGTCATAGGTTGCTAGGCCACTGCTTGACAGCCTTTTTAGCATCCTTTGTTGCTAGAAGTGTCCTAGCAAACAATTAGGGTGAGCTTATGCAAGACCCTTATGCAGGAGTGGTACCACCTCTGAATGTAGGACTTCTTACAGCAACTGGAGGTTTGCGGGCCAACAGGCTATTTAATTTTACTGTTTCAGCAAAAGGCGAGTAGTCAGAACTCAAACCTCATCCCTAATAACAGGTTATGTTTAAAAAAAATCAAATGTAATATAAAGTAATTTTTCAAATAGTTTCTTTATTTAAAGTTAGGGGGGAAAAAAATGATTTTTAGCTGGAAAAAGTTGGCTGGTTACAAAGCTCAGTAGCTAAAGCTGACGTTTCAACACACAAGTGAATGAATCCGATCCATGGTTCATTCCCTTCCCTCTCTGCCTTATAAGAGGATCCATACAAAGTTTCAGTTATAGAGCTTTGTGCATTTTAGTGGAAATCTGTAATGCTGTGTGACTCCTGTGTCATGGGGTAGGTCCTGTATTAAAAGATAAGATTTTACAGAAATAGTATGTGTAGGGGTCAGAGGCACACTCTTGGCTACAGCTGCAAAGTTTAAGTGACACTAAAGTCTCAGTTTTTTTTTTTTTCTATGTATAAAAAAACAAACATGTTATACTTACCTCCTCTGTGCAGTTGGTTTTGAACAGAACAGCCCAAATCCTCCTCTTCTCAGGTCCCTCGTTGGTACTCCTGGCCCCTCCCTCTTGCAGAGTGCCCCCCACAGCTAGCAACTTGTTAGGGGGGCACTCGAGACAAGGCGCTGCTCTGTGTGTCCATTCAGACACGGAGCCACGACTCGACTCTGCCCCCTCTCTCTCCTCATTGGCTCACTGGCTTTGATCGACAGCAGAGGGAGCCAATAGCACCCATTGCTGTGTCTCAGCCAGTTAGGAGGGAGAGTCCTGGACAGACGAGTCTCTCATGCAACATCGCTGGATCGAGAGGGAACTCAGGTAAGTATTAGGGGGGGAGCTGCTGCACATAGAAGCTTATTTTATCTTAATGCATAGACTGCATTAAGATAAAAAACCTTCCGCCCTTTACAACGCTTTAAAGCTGTCACTGACAGTGTCACACTACAGCGGTTCCCCCTCTCCTTGCCTACCAATGAGAGCTGAATGTTTCCAGGGCTATGTGCAGCCACAGAAAGAGCAGAGGAAAGCCCTGCTCACCAGCCAGGATAATAAAGGAAGTGGTAATGCTATTGCTGTGCAAGGAACAAGCCTGCTGGGAGCAATAAGGACTTGTGGGAGATGTAGTCCCCAGAGGGACTGTACCTGGGACTACAGGGGTAGCATTACCAGAGCTTTATACCTCCCAACTTTCTGAAATGGGAATGAGGGACTTCTATAAGCAAAAGTATGTAGGCATAGGACACACCCTATGCACCGCACCCGCTCCCCCCCCCCCTTAACTACTTAAGCCCCGGAAGATTTTACCCCCTTCCTGGCCAGACCCCTTTTTTCAACTTGGCACTTCGCAAATTTAACTGACAATTGCGCGGTCATGCAATGCTGTACCCAAACGAAATTTACGTCCTTTTTTTCCCACAAACAGAGCTTTCTTTTGGTGGTATTTGATCACCTCTGCGCTTTTTATTTTTTGCGATATTAATTAAAAAAGAGCGAAAATTTGGTGAAAAAATGACATTTTCAACTTTGTCTTTTAAAAAATATCCACTATACTCAATTTATGTCATTTTTTTTGGTCAAAATATATTTAGCTACATGTCTTTGACATAAAAAATTCAATGAGCATATTTTTATTGGTTTGCGCAAAAGTTATAGCGTCTACAAACTATGGTGTAAATACTGAAATTTACGCAGCTTTAATTTCCAACTGCCTATCTCATTTTATGAAGTGCAAAAATGGCAGGGCATTACAAACCCCCCCCCCCCCCAAACTACCACTTTTTGGAAAGTAGACATCCTAAGGAATGTTCTGAGAGGCATTTTGAGCTCAATGAATATTTCATTTTTTTGTCACAGGTGAAAAATGACTAAAAAAAAATTTTTTTTATTTTTTTTTACACAAAGTTGTCATTGAAATGATATATTGCTCACACATGCCATGGGTATATGTGTAATTACACCCCAAAATATATTCTGCTGCTTCTCCTGAGTACAGGGATACCACATATGTGAGACGTTTTGGGAGCCTAGCTGTGTACGGGAGCCCGAAAACAAATCACCACCATCAGAATTTCAAAGGGCGTACATTTTTCATTGCATTTTCTCACTACCTATAACGGTTTAGGAGGCCCTGAAATGTCAAGATACCACAAAACCCCCCCCCAAATGACCCCATTTTGGAAAGTAGACACCCCAAGCTGTTTGCTGAGAGGCATGGTGAGTCCATGGAATATTTTATATTTTGCCACAAGTTTTGGGAAAATTACAATTTTTTTTTTTTATTTTTTTTTACACAACATTGTCACTAAAAGATAAATTTCTCACACATGACATGGGTATATGTGGAATGACACCCCAAAATACATTCTACCACTTCTCCTGAGTATGGGGATGCCCCATGTGTGAGACTTTTTGGGAGCCTAGCTGTGTACAGGACCGCGAAACCAATCAACACTCTCAGGTTTTCTAATGGCGTAAATTGTGCATGTCACCTCTGCACTACCTGTCACAGTTTCAGGGGCCCTAAAATTCCAAGATAGCACAAAACCCCCCCAAATGACCCCATTTTGGAAAGTAGACACCCCAAGCTGTTTGCTGAGAGGCATGGTGAGTCCATGGAATATTTTATATTTTGCCACAAGTTTTGGGAAAATTACAATTTTTTTTTTATTTTTTTTTTACACAACGTTGTCACTAAAAAATAAATTTCTCACACATGACATGGGTATATGTGGAATGACACCCCAAAATACATTCTACCGCTTATCCTGAGTATGGGGATGCCCCATGTGTGAGACTTTTTGGGAGCCTAGCTGTGTACAGGACCGCGAAACCAATCAACACTCTCAGGTTTTCTAATGGCGTAAATTGTGCATGTCACCTCTGCACTACCTGTCACAGTTTTGGAGGCCCTAAAATTCCAAGATAGCACAAAACCCCCCCCAAATGACCCCATTTTGGAAAGTAGACACCCCAAGCTATTTGCTGAGAGGCGTGGTGAGTCCATGGAATATTTTATATTTTGCCACAAGTTCCGAGAAATAGATCTATATATATATATTTTTTTTTTTACACAAAGTTGTCAGTAAATGATATATTGCTCACACGTGCCATGGGTATATGTGAAATGACACCCCAAAATACATTCTGCTGCTTCTCCTGAGTACAGGGATACCCCATGTGTGAGACTTTTTTGCAGTCTAGCCGAGTACAGGACCCCAAAACAAATCCCCACTTTCAGGCTTTCCAAGGGCGTAAATTGTTGATTTCACTCCTGACTACCTATCACAGGTTCGGAGGCCATAAAATTCCAAGATAGCACAAAACCCCCCCAAATGACCCCATTTTGGAAAGTAGACACCCCAAGCTATTTGCTGAGAGGCATGGTGAGCCCATGGAATATTTTATATTTTGCCACAAGTTCCGGGAAATATATATATATATATATATATATATATATATATATATATATATATTGTTTTTTTTACACAAAGTTGTCAGTAAATGATATATTGCTCCATACCCCATGTGTGAGACTTTTTTGCAGTCTAGCCGAGTACAGAAGGACCCCGAAAACCAATCCCCACTTTCAGGCTTTCCAAGTGCGTAAATTGTTGATTTCACTCCTGACTACCTATCACAGTTTCGGAGGCCATGAAATGCCAAGACAGCACAACCCCCCCCCCCCCAAAGGCCCCCTTTTCGGAAAGTAGACACCCTAAGCTATCTGCAGAGAGGCATGTTGAGTGTTTTGCAGATCTCACTTTTTGTCACAAAGTTTTGGAAATTGAAAAAAGAGGGAAAAAAATGCATTTTCCTGTTTTTTCTTCATTTTTCAAAAAAAATGAGAGCTGCAAAATACCCACCATGCCTCTCAGCAAATAGATTGGAGTGTCTACTTTGCAAAATGGGGTCATTTGGGGGGGTTTGTGCTATCTTGAAATTTCAGGGCCTCTGAAACTGTGACAGGTAGTCAGGGGTAAAATCATCAATTTACGCCATTAGAAAACCTGAAGATGGTCGCGTTTTCGGGGTCGCGTACACAGCTAGGCTGCCAAAAAGTCTCACACATGTGGTATCCCTGTACTCAGGAGAAGCAAAAGAATGTATTTTGGGGTGTCATTTCACATATTCCCATGGCATGCGTGAGCAATATATCATTTAGTGACAACTTTCTGTAAAAAAAACAACAAAAAAAAAGGCATAATAATTTTCCCGACGCTTGTGGCAAAATATAAAATACTCCATGGACTCACCATGCCTCTGAGCAAATAGCTTTGGGTGTCTACTTTTCAAAAAGGGGTCATTTGGGGGGTGTTTGAACTGTCCCGGCATTTTATGCTCAATCTTATCCACACATCACCCACTCTTCTAACCACTTGAAAACCAAGCCTTTTCTGTGCCTTTTTGTTTACATGAAAAAATATTTTTTTTTTTTACTAGAAAATTACTTTGAACCCCCAAACATTATATATTTCTTTAAAGCAGAGGCCCTATAGAATAAAATGGTGGATGTTGCAAATTTTTTTGTCACACGGTATTTGCGCACAGATTTTCCAAACGCAATTTTTGCGAAAAAAATAATTTTTTTTTTAAATTAATGCACAAATACACTATATAATTCCAATTTTTTTGGTAAAATTTAAAAGATGATCTCATGCCGAGTACATAGATACCAAACATGACATGCTTTAAAAATTTCGCACGCCTGTGCAGCGGCAACAAAGTACGTACATTTTTAAAAACCTTTAAAAGTCTTTACAGGTTACCACTTTAGACTTACAGAGGAGGTCTACTGCAAGAATTACTGCACTCGACCTGGCGTTCGAGGCGATACCTCACATGCATGCTGCAATTGCGGTTTACATATGACACTAGACCACCGCTTGCGTGCAAGCACGGGAGGACAGGGGGGGGGCTTGATTTTTTTTTATTATTATTTTGCTTTTTTATGTTATTTTGACACCTTTCCTTTCATTTTTTTTAAATCATTTTTATTGTGATCACAGTGAATTTAAATATCCCCTATGATAGCAATCTGTAGTGACAGGTACTCTTTTTTAAAAAAAATTGGGGTCTTTTAGACTCTAGATCTCTCCTCTGACCTTAACGCATCTGACCACACCAAAATTGGTGTGATAAAATACTTTCCCAATTTCCCAATGGCCCTGTTTATTTCTGGCGAAACAGAAGTCATAAAATGCTCGTAGCCTCCGGCATCTTAGGCCATAGAGATGATTGGAGCCATTCTCATCTCCAATTAGCTCTATGGTTAGATAATTGAACCACCAGCTGCACTCTCGGGTTAACCGGTGGGACAGGAGAGCTCTAGAAAAACCACGGAAGGCGGCGGAAGGCGGCGGTGGGGGGGGTGGGGGGGTGTCCCCTCCCACTGCATGTAAAAGCAGTCTAGCGGGCAATTACCTGCTAGGATTGCTTTTACATGTAAGCTAACCGTTCGCTGTAAAAAACGATACCAAGATGATGCCTAAATCTGCAGGCATCATCCTGGTATAACCACTCAAAGTCCAGCAACGTACCAGTACATTGCTGGTCCTTGTTTGGCATATAGTGTAGGTTTTTTTTTTTTTTTTCATGCAGCCTGTGGGCTGAATGAAAAAAAAGAGAACCTATCAGAAATCAGCACAGGAATAATGTGTAGCATTACCCACCATTAACCGCCCAAACATCCGCCCACTTAATTTAATGATGGGTATACACGACACTATCCATGTATACCAAAATAGGATTTTAACTGCAGTGCTGAAATCAGAAAATCACCACAGCTGCTATCAGCAAAGGTATCCATATATGCTGAGCGCAAACGCTGTTTGTGTCAGAATTTATAAAATCAATGCCGTGGCAGCCGACGAGTACCTGCAAGAGAAACAGGTCACAAAAGAATGAAAAAACAAACAAAGTACATTAAAAGTACAGTAGGAAGAGTAGAAGAACATATAAAATGACTGACACAACAACAGTTTTTAGATCCTTTTATTTTTTTTTCGAACTGTTGTTTCTTGATTTGGGACTGCGATCTTCCAGCTTGGGTCTCTCAAAATGTGAATGGACATCCAACATCTTTCGAGACCCTGTGTTTGTGTGCCCTACACTGTGTCGTGCTGTACCCTACACTAAAACTCCACTAGTGTATGGTAGCGCTCGAAACATTCCCCGATGCAGAGACCAGGTTGGTCAGCACATCTGGGACAATAATAGCGGGTGTCATGCCTAAATCCGCGCCTGCTACAGACACGACATCTTCTTTAGGGGTGTCTTTGGGTAGGGGTACTCGGGAGGACATAAGAAAAATGTCTCTCATGCAGCCGGCTCACTGCATCTGGAAGGGGAAGTTGGGCAGGCATGCCTCCTGGGTACAGGTAGGCAAGGATGATCGCTTCCTGGAATTCCCGGAAGGATCCAGTTCGTCCTGACGCCCTGTATAGGACAAAGGCGTTCAGCATAGCCAATTGGTAAAGGTAAACAGACACTTTTTTGTATCAGCGTCTGGCTTTACGGGCAACTAAATACGGCGCCAAAAGCTGGTCGTTAAGGTCCACCCCTCCCATATTAAGGTTATATTCGTGGACACAGAGGGGTTTCTCCATAACGCCGGTTGCCGCAGGGATTTGGATCGTTGTGTCTGCGTGAAAGGAGGACAGAACATAAACATCCCGTGTATCCTTCCACTTCACCGCAAGCAATTTGTCGGTTTTCAAGCAGGCTCTCGCCCCCCGACTAAGACGGGAATTTTCAAGCCGTTGGGGGAAGCCCCGGCGATTAAGGTCGCACGGTGCCACATGCGCCAATTTGTAATTCGAGCAGGTGACTAAATAGTGGCACGTTTGTGTAAAAGTTGTCCACGTACAAATGGTACCCCTTTCCGGATAAGGGTGACACCAAGTCCCAAACAATCTTGCCGCTACTCCCTATGTTGTCTGGGCAGTTGAGGGGCTCCACACAGCTATCTTTTCCCTCATAGACCCGGAAACTAACTGTATAACCTGTGGCCCTGCACACAATTTATACAGCTTGACCCCGTACTTGGCACGCTTGCTGGGGAGGTACTGTTTCATAGCAAGGCGGCCAGTAAATTTAATCAGGGACTCGTCAATGCAGAACACTTGTTCGGGGGTAAACAAGGCAAACCGCTGATTGAAGTGGTCTATGAGGGGCCGAATTTTGTGGAGCCGATCATATTCAGGGTCTCCCCGAGGAAACAGATTTCATTGTCGCTGAAATGCATAAATCGCAGAATTTACTCGTATCTCCCCCTGGACATGGAGGCAGAGTACATGCGCATATGGTGAACTGGGCTAGTGGACCAATATAGCCGCAATTCACTCTGTTTAGTTATGCCCATGTGGAGGGAAAGGCACAGAAAGATTTTAAAATCGGAAACCGTTATAGGTTTCCAACCGAATGGTCTGGCAAGGGGCGAATTTGGGTTGGCGGCGATGAATTGTTGTGCGTATAAATTTGATTGATCCACAATAGATCTGTAAAGATCTTCCGTGAAGAACAGCTCAAAAAAGTTCAGGGGCGTAAAACCAGCTGTCTCCACGTGGATTCCAGGTTGGGCAGTGAATGGGGGAAGTACTGGTGCTGTAGAATCAGTGGGTTGCCAATTGTGATATGCCAGCGCATCAGGGAGGGCACTATGGGCTCTACGGGCCTGTCTTCGAATACGCGGTGGCTGCGGGCCACTACTCGTGCTAGCCACCGCACCAGCTTCAACTGCACTTAGGGGACTCGCCACATCACCAGGTGATACTGCAGCGCTGGTTGTAGTAGGTCCAGGGTGTACTAGGCTGCTGGCGCTTGCCAGGTCGCCAGAAAAATGAGCGGCACTAGTAACCACACTCTGCTCCATACGAGCACCCTGTGATTCCTGCATCTCAACAACTCCAGAATGGGGTCGAGTACACCTGGGTCTAACAGGGACCCATCTGTCGTCGGAGCTATCTGTCAGGGAGCCGCTGCTGTCATCAGGTTCATATACTGACACTAATTCTGTCAGTGTAGCTTCCTCATCGTTATCATCTGACACGGCCAGTATATTATAAGCCTCTTCACCACTGTACAAACATTTAGACATTTTGGTAACTAAATTTACCTGTACAGTGGTATTGACTCACAGGTAATAAAAGCACCTGGTTGTCAAGGACTATTTCAAGCGCTACCAAAAAAACTGCTAATGCTAGCAGGGATCAGGCCTGACTCTGCTAACACAGCGGTTTTGTGTGTTGTGTTTTTTTTAGCGACAGTAATCTATTGATTACTACACTTGCCTGGATGAAAGGGTTAAACGCAGGTGCTGGCAGGAATCAGTGCTGACCGTGCAAACACCGCGTTTTGGGAACCCTAAACTATGGGGGCGCTAGTATAGTTCTGATCAGATCAGATATTGATCTGTTCAAACACTATACTAGTAATGGAAGTGTATGTGTGTGTATGTGTGTGTGTGTGTGTGTGGTAATCAAGGGGTTATTTCTAACTATGCGCCGGGGATCTGCGCTTTTTTAGACTGACACTGACACTAGCTAATGTCACCTGTGTCACTAATAATAGTGATCAGAAAAAAAACTGTACACTATAAAAGTGACACTGTGACAGGGCAATAAAGGGGTTATAGGGGGGGTGATCAGGGGGGGATCAGGGGGTTAAATCTTTATTGGGGGGGTGGCGGGGACCCTAAATCTCCTTGGGACAGAAACTGAGTCGCTAGCGCTAATGCAGATCACAATCACACTAATACAAAAACACAGTATGTTACGTTTGTATTAGTGTTGAATGTGACAGGGGGGTAGGCGTTAACTGGGGGTGATCAGGTGGGGATCAGGGGGTTAAATATTTATTGGGGGGGCGGAGGGTATTTTAAGTAAAAAAGGGAGGGCTGCAAGCGCTACACCTGTTCACAAATCACACTTATACGGGTATATAGGAAAATGCTATTTACTGTATACGGTGTGTGTTGTGACAGGGGGTGATCAGGGGGGGTCAGGGGGTTAAATCTTTATTGGGGGGGTTGGCGAGGACCCTAAACCTCCTTGGGACAGAAACTGTGTCGCTAGCGCTAATTCAGATCACAATCACACTAATACAAAATACAAAAACACAGTATATTACGTTTGTATTAGTGTTGAATGTGACAGGGGGGTAGGGGTTAACTGGGGGTGATCAGGGGGGGATCAGGGGGTTAAATCTTTATTGGGGTGGTGGCGGGTAATTTACGTGGAAAAGGGGGGGTCGCAAGCGCTACACCTGTTCACAGGGCCGGATTAAGAGCATCATGGGCTTGGTGCTGAGGATTTTGAAGGGCCTTAAGGGCGGTGCCTTGGCATGCACCCAGAGGAGGAAGGGTGCAGCCATGCATGCCTAATTCCACATGGGATGCTGTCTCTGAAGCCCATAAACACATCCATGCATCGGCAACTGTCCCTCCTTGTCCGGCCTTCGTGCTGTGTGGGGAGGTTCTGAGGGAGCTGCCTGGGGAAGCGAGCATAGAAGCCAGACTTCTGTGTTTACAAGTGACAGAAGAGCGGTAACAGTGAATATGGCCAACCCGGGGCCTATATAAAGGTAGGGGCCTGGAGCTGCAGCTCCAATAGCCCCTACGTTAATCTGGCCCTGCCTGTTCACAAATCACACTTATACAGGTATATAGGAAAATGCTATATGCTGTATACAGTGTGTGTTGTGACAGGGGGTGTAGGGGTTAACTGGGTGGGCGATCGGGGGTTAAATGTGCCTATCTAAGTGTATGTGAGTGTGCTTGATGCAGTACTTACAGTTAGATGTGCTCTCCTCTCGAGATGAATCCAAAAAGGATCATGGGAGAGGAGGGCACATCTTTTCTGAGCCTGTGTTTACATTTCACAGGCTCAGAACAGGATCTGATTGGGCAGAACAGATCTACAGGTCCAGGCCAAAAATCATTGGCCTGGACCTGATGACTGATTGGTCAAATCGAGTCATCGGTGTCGGCGGGGGCGCGCAGGAGCGCGCACAGGACCGGCGGGAAGTAGCGACGTAGTACTACGTCACTCTGCCTGGCCGGGGCTGAAAGTCGCAGTAAGTAGTCGTGCGGTGGTCGACAAGTGCTTTTTTACCTCTACTATTCCTTTATATTGGCTTTTGGAGTTTATAAATTCAGTAATTTAGTAATTAGATGAAAGGTTTAGCACTGGGAAACACTTTTTGATAAATAAATAGTGCATTTTATACATAACTATACACATCAGACCAAAAGGAGGGACAAATGCGGAGGAAAGAGGGACAGAGCGATTTTGTTTGAAATCAGGGACAGTTGGGAGCTATGGAGCTCTGCAAAGGAGGAAAATGAAGGACTGTTTAAGTTTAAGTCGGTTGTTTGGAGGACTTTGTAGAGTACACACTTTTCAGCAGGCTACTCAAAGAATGATTTGCTTCAGTGACAGGGATGCAGAGAGACAGAGTACCTGACATCTTCTGTTGCATGGGAATGCCACTGTCAAGTCTGATGTCAAAGCATGGTGGAGGGGCACAGCAGCTGGCATTGCTGAGCCCCAAACAGAGAGCGGGAGGAGGAAAGTGGTCATCCTATGTGTCAGTGAGAGTACTTATTTAAGGCTTGGTTCACACTGGTGCGACATACGCTCCGACTTTGGGAGCACATGTTGCATGACGTGTATAGATCAATGGTTCCCTATCAGAGTTGTCTTAACTGGACCCACGTGTCGGTCCAATTTTGAAAAAGGTCCAACTTGGGAACAATTTCAGCCCATTGAGTTGAAAAGTAAGTCGCATCCAATCAGATCATCATCTTAACTGATCCGACTTGTGGCATGTGACATGTGCTCTGAAGATCTTGAAGGGTCCCGGGTGGTGACGTCACAATGGGGTGGGGTCTCTGGATGACGTCACCGGATGGTCACGGCGCATGGCTATATAAGAAATGTCAGACAGCGGAAGCCGACACAACAGTGGGAGTTAGCGTCGGGAGAAGACATCAGCGAAGGGAGAAGAACTGTCAGAAGAACCAGGGGAAGAAGACATCACTGGAGAAAGAAGGCACGTTGGAGCTACGAATGGGGTACATTCTTCATTTTTTAAAAGGACTGTGTACTATTTTCATTTATTTTTGACACTTTTTTGGGTGAATGAGTAGGGGTACAATGTACCCCATACTCTTTCACGGGTGGGGGGCAGGATCTGGGGGCCCCTTGTTAAAGGTGGCTTCCTGATTATAATAAGCCCCCTGTCTGCAGACCCCCAAAACCACTGCCCAGAGTTGTCGAGAGCAAGTGGCCTGGTATGGTCCAGGAGGGGGGGGGTGTTCGCTCGTCCCCTCCCTTTCCTGACCTGTCGGGCTGCGTGCTTGGATAAGGTTCTAGTAAAAATTTTGGGGGAGGACCCCACAGTCTTTTTTTTTCTGGCGTGGGGGTTCCCCTTAAAATCCATACTAGACCAAAGGGTCTGGTATGGTCTTGGGGGTAGGACCTCACACCGTTATTTTTTAAAATTTTGGCGTGGCGTTCCCCCCTCAAGATTCATACCAGACTCAAAGTCGGATTCCAGTCATTGAAGTTGCATGGAAGTTATCCGACTTCCATGTCGGAGCAGTGTAATCCCAGCCTAAAGGAACAGTATTGCCAGTTGGGACACTATTTAGGAACTTACACTAGGGTTTGTAGGACTCACATCGAAGCGCTCCATCGCACTGGCTGGTGGGAGAGAGTTTTCCAGAGACTATTGAGCCATTCGTTTTACATGCTTATTTACGCTGCTTATTCAGGATACACCTTAGTATAGGGGTAAAGCCATTGGTCACAAATTATTTTATAACTTTTTCCATGTACTTATTAAAGTGTTTAGTACTTTTTTCCATCTTTTGGTTATTGTTATACTGTGTGTTGCCCAAATAAATATTCTTGCCTTGGCCTTGGTGTGTCAGAGGGTGGGGCATTGCTGGGAAAGTCATTGCTATCCAGAGTCAGAGAACCCAAACATCAGAGGCTCCTTTGGGGGTGTGAGCTACATAGAACACAGACAAAAATGAAATAAATAATTTGAAAATTAAATATTCACATAAAAAATGAAAATAAACAAAACCGTTATAGTTTTTCTTGTATTGTGATATGGGGGTCGTTAGCTCTCGTAATAGATGCATTTGTAAAATGAATTCACGCCAAACAGGAACTATAGTTAAGGGCTTGAAAAAGCAAAGTGGAAGTCCGACACAAAAAGATTGCCCACGCAGGGGTTCTTCCCCAGGCAACACAAATAATGAAAATACCAAGCCACCTGGCTCTTAGGCTATCTTCAGCCTCTGCTGCAGGACCCCGCCAGCAAATAAGGTTCTTTAGCTTGCTCTTTTCATAAACTTCCAGACTTCCTCCAGTCCCCCTGGACCAACTAGCTGCCCTTTCTTGGTCTTCGAAGCTCATGTAGCTGTTCCGACTTTCCCAGTCCTTTGGGCCAGAAGTCCCTCACACAAGAGATGCAGTCTCTGATAGGAACACTCAGATCTCCTTACAGGGGTCTGCCTCCAAACGACAGCAACTGCCCTAAACTGTGCTTACATCTTGCTCATAATGATCATGCCCACCTGTGCACTTACATAGGCTGTAGGCATCTAGGAAAACCTGGACATAGGACTGAAGGCTCTGTCCCACCCAAGACTCTTAGGAACCTTTAAGCTACAGGCCCAAATCTGGAACTGCCAAATCCTAAAGCACAGTTTTCTTTGCTCAAAAACCACCCGCTGATGCTTCTCAGACTGGATCCAGTTAATCAAACCCTCACCGTCGCGGGGCCTCGCACTGTCATAATATCTACTATATTATTGACTGTCGAGTAGTATAAACTAGACTGACAATTTCCTATGGCCACCTTGCGTCCTTTCCAGCTAGTAATATAGCAGTAGCTGCTGCCCCGTACCACTAAATATTTCAGGAAACTTGCCACCACAATCTCCATAACTTGCTACATTTGAATTAAATATGTCATAAAAACCTATTATCTGCAGACAGTCTAAAAATAAGCAAAGTAGTTCTTGGAAAAGACGTATGCTGATAGAAAGGAGAAGGGTAAATAAATGATATGACAATTTGGGGGAGAACAAAAATGTCAGAGAAGCACAGCCAGGCCATAATCTGACAGGTTATGAAAAGCAGATGCTATGCTGGAAGCTCAGACAGTTTAGGTTATTACTGAGACTGGAGAATGTGGGGGAATTGGGTGAACTGCCTGGAATCATACAAATCTGTAGAAAAAATGTAATTTAATTAAATTTGTTTTAAAAAATAATACGGCAACACCAGGGTAAATATCACAGAAAGAAGCTACTGAATTGGGCACACTGATTCTTGATGTCATTAATGTAAATGAATACTACGTTGTATTATATGCAAACTTTATACACTGCTCAGAGTAAATATTTTAATTAACCACTTAAGTTCCGGAAGAATTTACCCCCTTCCTGACCAGGGCCTATTTTGCGATTCGGCACTGCTTAACTTTAACGGACAATTGCGCGGTCGTGCGACGCTGTACCCAAATGAAATTGACGTCCTTTTTTTCCCACAAACAGAGCTTTCTTTTGGTGGTATTTGATCACCTGTGCGATTTTTTGATCATGCGCTATAAACAAAAAAAGAGCAACAATTTTGCAAAAATAACAATATTTTTCACATTTTTTTTATATGAAATTCCCCCAAAAAAATGTAAAAATCAAAATTTTTTAACATTTTAGGCCAATTTGTTTTCTGCTACATATGTTTGGTAAAAAAAAATCGCAAAAAGCGTATTTTGATTGGTTTGCGCAAAAGTTATTGCGTTTACTAACTAAATGATAGATTTTTGTCATTTTTATTGTTTTTTTTTTAACGAGTAATGGCGGCGATCTGCGATTTTTTTTGCGGGACTGTGACATTGCGGCGGACAGATCGGACCCTTGACTGACATTTTTGACACTTTTGGGGTTACCAGTGACATTACTACAGTAATCAGTGCTATACATATGCAGTTACTGTAAACATGACACTGGCAGTGAAGGGGTTAAATTTATTTGAGAGGGAGGGGTTGTGTGTCCCTAGGGGCATGTTTCTTACTGTGATTGGCTGTGGCTAGTGGTGTAACAGCACAGATCAACGGTCCTACATAGCAGGACCGAGTGATCTGTGCTGTTACACGGGGAAGAATGACAGGCGGCTTTGTTTACATTAGCCGCCTGCCTTTCTCCCTGTGTAACCGACGATCGCGAGTGACCGGCGGACATCTGTGACCGAGCGGGAGCGCGCCTCCAGCGGCGCGCGCTCTCTCCCTAGACCCTCACAGGCTAGCGACGTAGACCTACGTCGCTTTGCCTGTGAGGGGCTGACTGCCGCTGTAAATCGCCGTTAGGCAGTCGGCAAGTGTTTAATGTATGTCCAATGTAGTGACTACTGGTTGCCCATTTTAGAAGGTTACATTTTTTTAGTTCATCTAGTGTTGTTAATTTCAGTCCTCTCCCAGCATGTCAGGTTGTGAAATGGACAGTTGTGATAGATACCAACAATAGATGGCAAATACTGATTTAATTTACTTAAAATACCTATTTTTATATGTGTTGTGCCAGATTGCATAGATTCACTTTGAATTTATCCTGAGTCTCCTCATACCATTAGTAGGTAACCGATCTATTATATACAGAAAATATAGGGTGTCTGCACTTCAATGAAAAACCAAACTTCTTTAATTTATAGCATTAATAAAATCAATGCAGTGCAGCAGGAGAGGTGAGGTGACCTTAAGGTGTTTCATGTTATCAAGCACTTACTCATAAAATATCCACGACACCATTGCGCATGGTATTTAACAGGGCATTACCGCAGGAGTGTTTATTCAATGCAGCTGGAGGTGATTAGTGGATACTTAGTCCTGCAGAAACAATTCTATATATAAAAAAAAAAAAAAAAAAAATGTTTATAAAAAGTTAGTTATAGTTAATTGATTTAAAAGACAATGTATACAATCAATAACTCGGGTAAAGTGTTTAACATGAACATTTTCTGGGTTGCGGCTGCTTTAAATGGTGAATGATATCTATACCATACAAAAAATAAATGGTTATGAAAAAAAAAATATATAAAAAGTTATGAAACCCTATTATAAATACCATAAATCAATATTGATTCTTGTCCGCATAATTTTTATTTCTTTATTTCTGAAGCACTTTATTTGCACTAATGGCACTTTATTTGTATCTACACAGTATATATA
The DNA here is from genome assembly GCF_965119305.1 of Pelophylax lessonae. Lineage (NCBI taxonomy): Eukaryota > Metazoa > Chordata > Amphibia > Anura > Ranidae > Pelophylax > Pelophylax lessonae. Next base: position 100,558,964 of record NC_138778.1, on the reverse strand, counting down.
GATTTACAGTATATATAATAGGATAGTGCAGCGTTCATAACCATTTCTAGTAATTGATTGACTTTGTTCTTTAGAATTGACCCTAAAATAGCCTTTTGGGGTAAAAAGACAGCTTCTCTTAATAGCGCCCCTTGAGCAGATACTTTCCTTTACTGTGTTCTGCCATAGCCTTGTGCACCTACTGCAGCCTTAAAAACAGTGATTCTAAAAGAAAGAAAATAAGAAATATCTTATACTTACCTGCTCTGTGCAATGCTTTTGCATAGAGCAGCCCCAATCCTCTTTTCATTTTGTTCCCCTCTGGCGGTCCTGGCTCCTCCCACATGCTGAGTGCCCCCAATAGCAATTCTCGAGCAATTGCTTCTAAGTCGCATTCCATTCATGAACGAGCGTGGCTTGGCCCTGCCCCTGCTCTCGCTCGCTCCTCAGTGGCTCATTGGCTGTGATTGACAGCAGGAGTCAATAGCTCCCGCTGCTGTGTCAGCCAAAGAGGAGAGAGAGAGAGGCACTGCTCTCATACACATCACTGGATCAATATGGGGCTCAGGTAAGTATAAGGGTGGAGTAGGGGGATTAAGCTGCACTGGGAAGGTTTTTTGTCTTACTGCATAAAATGCATTAAGTTAAAAAACCTTGAACCTTTAGAACCACTTTAAAGCTGAATTGCGGTTATAAATATTATAGCATAGTTACATTGCTCCAGCTTGAACCAATGTACCTATGCATATACCATACCAGTGGGATTCTCAAGGAAGCAGAGAATCACTGTAATATTGACCAGACTAGGTAGGAATTGTGACATCACCACCCTGCCTCTCCACCTCAACTGATCAGCAAATTACTTGCATTGACTGAGAAAAGGCTTTTTGTGATTAGTGCCCCCCTGTGTTCACTATGTAGCAGGGCAGCCACTTTGCACGGGACCCAGAAGACAGTGATAATTATTGTAGTAGCAGAGACTATTACAGAGATTCTCCACTTCCACAAGGGCCCCCACAGGTATGGCACATGCATATTTACATTGGTCCAAAGTCTTAAAAGCCTGTGGAAGTTATTGTTCTGTGTTGAATCGTAATCTTACTCCCTTTCCCACCCCAACAAGACAGAGCTCAGGCCAGGTGATAGGAGAGCAGAGAGAGAAGGTCAAGTGCTCCTCTATAAAGGCCCGTACACACAATAAGAAAATCTGTAGGGAAAATTTGTCCGACGACGATCTCCTGATTTTCGGATTGTTAGTATGGTGCTTTCGACAGCCGACTCTGACTTTTCGGCTGACAAAATCCTGATGTGCAGTCTATATAATTTTTGTTGTCCGTCAAAACAACGTCCAATTTTCGTCTCATTAGTACAGATTTTGACGTAAAAAAATCTTAAGAGCAAGACTAGGCATGCTCAGAGAGGAATGAACACATACAAAGCAATCCAACACAACACATCACTTCTGAAGTAGAATTCTGTCGTACGGGAAAATTCGTATGAAAATAACCTCTTCACTTTCCACATCAGACTAGCATGCCACAAAAAGCGGACGACAGATCGTTCGATAATCTGATCGTGTGTACGGGGCTTAACTGGAAGTGGTGAGTATATCCAAGGGCCAAGCTAAGTATCAATGGAAGGGTTAAAGGGGCTATCAAAGGAACCTGGCTTTTTGTTCAGTAGGGCAAAGTGACCAGTGCACTTCAGCACTGAGTAAAGCCTCGTACACACACAACGAATTTCCGCCGACCGGTCGTCCGTCTTTTGTCCAGAGTGGTGTCTGTTGGTTGGAATGTGCTCTAGACTGCACAAGAATTTTCCCGTATGACAGAATTCTACTTCAGAAGTGATGTCATGTGTTGGATTGCTTTCTATGTGTTCTTTCATCTCTGAGCATGCCTAGTCTTGCTCATAAGATTTTTCCCCATCGAAATCTGTACTAACGAGACGAAAATCGGACGTGTGTTGACGAAAATTATATAGCCTGCACACCAGGATTTTTTCGGCCAAAAAGTCAGAGTCGGTTGTCGGAAGCACTATACTAACAAGCCGAAAATCGGCAGGTCGGACGAATTTTCTACTCGTGTGTACGGGGCTTAAGATTCAACACAGACCAACATGCAACTTCTACAAGGCTTTCATAACCAAATTCCAGGTATAGTCTTCTTCTGCATCAAGTCATATATTTCTTTACACTTTGGTAAGGGCGGAGGCAGCCATCCTAACTGACAGCTGCTCATATCCTGATTCCACTTATTGAGATCCCAGCCATTAAAGTGACTCAGTGACACCAGTACCCATGGAATCCAGGAAAAAAGGTCAATACTTTACATTATTTCAATTACTTCTACTTACAAGGCCTGATTCATTTTCAACAGTAGTTGCATATTTCCATTACAGGTCATCAGGAATAGTCACTAGAGAAATTATTAAATGAAGACATTTATTTTTCCATAGGTCATTTGGGTATATCAACATAAAATAAATATACATTTTACCAGAAATGTAGGAGCGAAGCCATGCTGATGCTGAATATTTGGGACCAGGTTACAGGAAAGAATAACCCTAAAGCACCTGAAGGCAGAGATGTATGAACATCAGATATTCCTCGCAGACAAAAATGCAATGATGAGCTGTATAGCACTTGTGTTAAAAATTTTATTAGCTGTTTTTAATCAAGGGAAGGTGATGTACGTATGCATTTACATTTTTATTTTTTGACAAACTAAAAAAAAATTAAAAAAAATGAATGATCTATACACAGCACAAGTCCACACACATGTGTGTAAAGGCCAATTTAAAACAATGGGCTACATTTAGATCAGTAGAAAAAAATGCCCAAATTACTAAAAATGGGGCGATTTTTAAGTGTCCCGTGTGCAAAAGGCCTAACATGTTACATCTATTAAGTAGTAAAATAGTCAAATGTGGACTGTAGCCGTCTTTTGGCTATAGCACGGACAGGAAGTGGGAAATCCTGACCATTTTGTTAAAGCTGATTTCCAGGCTCAAAAACGTTTATATAAATATATTCCCCAATAGCCACAAAGAATATATGTCCACTTTGATTCATCAAACGCCCGACCACATACAGTACAATTACGTCATTACTTTTATGGTAAATACCATTGGTATGGCAGCAGCTAGCTGCAATAATCTCAGTATTTTTTAAGACTGCAGGCGATTGTGCACCTAAAAAAAATGGTCCCGGCAGCTGATTCACCACAGGATCACTTTTAAAGGCAGCGGGAGTGGTGACCCCCCCCCCCCCCCCCCACTGCTTCCCGGTCATCTCCATGCTTACCGGACCTGTCGGTTAGCCTGGAGCCATGTTGGGGGCCTGGGCAGGAAGCCTAGAGAGGGCAAGATAGTCCCCACTCGGCTCCATGCCCTTGGAGGACCGACTTTCGGCCTTAAAGTGTGATTTTTTTTTCTTCTCTTAAAGGCAAAATTACTTTTTTTTGCGTTTAAAGGTAAATGAGAGATCTGAGTTCTTTTTTGACCCCAAGTCTCTCAATAAAGAGGCCCTGCCTTTATTACAATGGATGTTTATATTCCTTGTAATAGGAATATAAGTGATCAAAAAAAAAAGGGACAGTGTAAAAATAAAGTAAAATACATAAGAAAAATAAAAACATTTAAAAAGCCCCACCATGATGTAATGCCCAGCATAACATCATATTTCACGGAATTGTTTTTTTTTTTATTTAAAAAAGTGTATTTTTAAAAAAAAAATGTAGTTTGAAAGACTGCTGCGCAAATAGAGTGTTATATAAAATATTGCAATGATTGCCACTTTATTTTCTAGGGTCTCTGCTTATATATATATATATATATATATATATATATATATATATATATATATATATATATATATATATATATAATGTTTGGGGGTTCTAAATAATTTTCTAGCAAAAAATACTAATTTAAACTTGTAAACAAAAAGTTCCAGAAAAGGCCTGGTCTTAAAGTGGGTAAAAGCACGGATATTATCTTGTAATTGTAGCAGTGACATCATCACAGTGTAAGGAGTAGAAACGTGTGAGGGAGTCCACAGGCTCCACCCACTTCAGGCTGCCTGCAGTAAACAACAGGAGGGGCGGAGACAAGACCAGTCACCCTGCACAGTGAGAGGGAGCAGAATATTTAGACACTATTTCCTTAGCTTTAACACATACAGTATTTTTCAAGCCCTAACTCCCAGCACAGTTAGCTGGGTGAGATTGGCACTGGTGTTATGAGCAGCTCCTGGAAAGCAGAGGGTTTACCAGGGAGAAAGCTGAAGCAAAAAAAAAACTCAACAGACAAGACAAGTCACGTAATTAAACTTTCTCTCCAGATTTCTAATTGCAGCTCACTTTCCCTTTCCACCCTACATCGCCAACGCACGTTTTTAAATATTTTTATTTTCTATGAGATCCAAAAACCTACCCAACTTATTTCTTGACAATGCAACACACCACAATGCATGGATATTCACATCTATATGCGTTGTGATGTGTTGAAGAGTCAGGACATGCACTGGGGTCCAAGCAGGGCCGGAGTTGGACTCATTTTCAGCCCTGGAGTTTCATGCCTTAGACCGGCCCACTTTAGTTCACGATTGACTATATTAAAATAATGTAATTAAAACCTCAGAATATAAGTTTGCAATGGCGCACTGTTCTTTTTCTTGTAATTCATTGTATTTTTCAAAAAATATCATCATTACTGTATTTGTACATCAGCACATTTGCACTTGGCACCTTATATCGGTTCAGTTATTTGCACTTTATGTGATTGTTATTTATATACGTGATTGCACAGTATTTTTTATATATAGTATACACCTCCACCAATTTAAGCACTTAGATATATATTTTTTTTATGCACATAGAGCACTTTTTGATTACAATATTGAGCAGCTCTGACACATATATTAAAATCTCTATTTAACCACTTTACGGCGGGCTCACGAGGATTTACTGCGGCATTCTGCCGCTTACAGGCAAAGCGACGTAGTTCTACGTCGCTCGCCCAGGAGCCTGAATAAAAATATATGAATCATATATTTTTCATTCATATATTTTTAATAAAATTTTGTGGGATAATGCAAATGTACACATTATTCCTCAGAGCAGAGACCATTGAGTGGAGCTTTATTTAAAATAGAGCGAGGCTGTAGGACATAGGAAACAATTACTCACAAGAGAAGAGGAGAGAAGGGAACAAGCAGGTGACAGGTCAGTCATCTCTGGTGCGGTGAGGTGAGGTGATGACGACCATCCCGTCCATTACCCGCGGCTTCTGGAGGCAGGGCACGTCAATGTCACGTCAGTATGCGACACCGACACGCCCCTGCTCACGATAGAAAGAAAGCCAGCACTGGGCCCCTCCTCCCACCTACGCATCGCCATCCACAGAGCCTCGCTCCCCTCCTTCCAACTACGCATCGCCGGCCGCCAGGCCCTGCTCCGCTCCTCCCACCTACGCATCGCCGGCCAACCCAGTGCCATGACAATGGCCCTCGCGGCTAAAAAAATCGACCAGCCCACCAGGAATTCTCTGAGGGCTCCCGATTAGCCAATCCGGGCCTGGGTCCAAGAAGAAATGAATGAAAAACCCCTCAAAATGTTTGTACAATGTGCATTGTGAATGTGTATGAAAATGTGTGTGCATAGTAACGCATATGGAAAAGTGTGAATGGGCTCTATTGAATAGTATGTGTTTTATTACTTCTTGTCCTTCTGTGGCATCACCTGGAAAGCCTTCTAAAATGGTGGATAATTAGCAAAACAAAATGGTAGATTCTCTGGTACTACAGAGACCAGGACAGTCAAGCTGCGCATTTTAGGCCCCCTCCTCTCTCACTATCTCTTCCTCTCTGTTCTCCTGGAACTAACGAGAATACAGATAAGCGTGAAGACAGGAGTGTTAATTGCCATAGACAAATGTTACAGGGAACATCTGTAGGGAAAGGATATGTATTGTTTGCCAAACTAGTTAGGGAAATATGTATCTGTGACGTAACTGTTGTTTTATATATGTGATGTACATGCTTGTTTAGCCACTTAGCAAACAGGCATGAGCCGGACTAAGTCACCTCACTGCAGCGAATAAAAAGGTTTGATTCCTGAAAGATTGTGTCCAAATTCAATTTCTGGGTTTCAAATAACTATTGTCTGCAACACTTCAATTTAACAAACACAATCGTATAGGCTTAATGAAAAACATTGGGATAGAAAAAGGCGGGGCTTTGCGGGCCAGTGGGAGTAGAAGGATCAGAACCAAAACCAATTGTAAAATCAAAAAAACATTTTATTGTAGCAAGTAAAAAGCAAGCATGGGTGACCATGCATGTATGATAGCAACATATATCGGATTTTATGCAAGGAATTTCTTTCTGATACCTATATAGAGTATATGTGGTGAACACGGAGGTATTATCTTCCGAACTGCCTATGCATCGCTATAGCCCTGCCGCCTAACACAAGTCACTGTTCAAAAAGGGTCAGTACAAAACTTGAGTCAAAAACTTATATGTAAAAACTTTTAGCAGCATGATGTATGTTATATCATTGAACATGTAAACTGAAATGTAATTATTTGTATCTATGTTACTCATAGAAACATCGGTCTGTTATGGTCTCTCAGGCCCTGAGGAAGCCTTAAGCGAAACGCGTCGGCTTGCTGGGGACCTACCGTGACCGAATTCAGCTTGAGACCCATCATCCACCTACACAGGCTTTGTTGTTCGCTCTAATCCCTTTTGGGATATGTTTCTATATAAACAGTGATGTTAGAATTGATTTTAACCATTTTTGCATGTTATCTTGTTGCTATCATACATGCATGGTCACCCATGCTTGCTTTTTACTTGCTACAATAAAATGTTTTTTTGATTTTACAATTGGTTTTGGTTCTGATCCTTCTACTCCCACTGGCCCGCAAAGCCCCGCCTTTTTCTATCCCAATGTTTTTCATTAATCCTTAACAGGGGTAAGGGCCTATTTTACACGGCATTTTTTTGTTTACAATCGTACAGGCAAAGAGAAAAAACTGTGATGCTGTGAGGTATAGAAATAAATCAGATTTCCTGATTTTGTGAAATACTCTGTTTGCTAGTGTAGCGCTGTGCCCATCTACATATTATGCTCAGATGCATCATGCAGACCCCTAAAGCAGGGCTCAACAAAACCCAGGTGCCTGGAAATTGCATCATGGCACCTGGGCAACAGCGGTATGAATTCCTCCCACGTGGAGGAATTAGGTCGGGCTGGCCAAAATTGAGGCTGTGGTTTTGCGGCCTACCGGAGCAGGATACAGGCTCCTTTCTGCGAACCAGCGCCCTTCTCTGGCAGGTGGTGCTGTGATGAGCGTGACTTGCTTTCACTGCCCGCCCACCTCCGACATCCGTTTTACATGGATATCTCCTGTCTTCAGCTTGTTATATTCTTTTGAAAGCGCACATCGTGTTAAAGATTTTTTCTTTCTGTTCAACATAGGGTGTGGATTCTTGGCATATACTGTGTGACAGCTGATTGGAGGAAAAGTACACACCCCCACTCCACATAGGCCAAGAAAGGAAGAAATGAGCAGAGCTGTGCTGTGAATAGACCAGCTCTCTGCTAATCTATTTATAGCACCCACCCGACACAAATTTCAGGCTGGTTTTATCTTGGTTGTCGGAGAACTTGTTAGAAGTTATCATGCTGATAACAGAAGAACGGAGCAGCAGAAAGCCACGAGGCTTAGTGCTTTGGAGAAAGATATAAAAAAAAAAAACACTATAGATATATGTGCTTAGGTCAAATTTCATGAATCGTGTTTACATTTACTTTAAACTGAATAGGTTGTTTTACAAGGTGATCGTTAACAATCACTTTAACTGCTTTTTCCACAATTCCCTGGGTTCCTGGACATGCCAGGGAAAAGATTTTCTGCTTTACTCCCTCAGTTACCACCTGATGAAGCAGAGGTAGCCAGATGAGAGGCTCTCTATTGTCAGAACCAGCCTGCAGACAGTTAGGTCAGAGACCAATAGCACACAACTTCCCTAGAAGACTTAGCTGCTGTGGGGGGGCACCTCTGCAATTGCTACTAGCATACTCTAGTTCCGGTAATGTCCCCCCACCCTCACTCCCCAATGTTATCAAACTTGAGATCCCTCCAGCTGTTCACCTGTGTTACCAGAGATATCCTGGACTTCACTGAAAGGGATGCTATTTATATGGATACGTACAACTAGTGGTTTTTGTTCTGTACAATTTTAATGAAGTAGTGATTCCCAGCTATATTCTATGTTGCTATAGAGACTTTTAGAGACTATGCTATGTAGTCACATACTGTTTTACCATGATTGAGTCACAGAGACATTACTGTAAACAGTCCATGTTTGGGCAACTTTCATAACTTGTTTTGCATTATTCTGCAGTGCATGCATGCTGTTTGCCATCCTGTTTTGCATTATTAATTTTATCTTTGCACCTATTTACTAAACTGTAGTTTTACCAATCCTGTTACACCACAAGTTACTATACTTTACAGATCATATCTTTTTGTTGCAGTTTTTAAAGTAGGTCGTACATACAGTATTTCACAAAAGTGAGTACACCCCTCACATTTTTGTAAATATTTTATTATATCTTTTCATGTGACAACACTGAAGAAATTACACTTTGCTACAATGTAAAGTAGTGAGTGTACAGCTTGAATAACAATGTAAATTTGCTGTCCTCTCAAAATAACTCAACACACAGCCATTAATGTCTAAAATGCTGCCAACAAAAGTGAGTACACCCCTAAGAGGAAATGTCCAAATTGGGCCCAAAGTGTCAATATTCTGTGTGGCCCCTATTATTTGCCAGCACTGCCTTAACCCTCTTGGGCACAGAGTTCACCAGAGCTTCACAGGTTGCCACTAGAGACCTTGCGATCCTCCATCTTCCGTTTGAGGATGCCCCACAGATGCTCAATAGGGTTTAGGTTTGGAGACATGCTTAGCCAGTCCATCACCTTTACCCTTAGCTTCTTTAGCAAAGCAGTTGTTGTCTTGGAGGTGTGTTTGGGGTTGTTATCATGTTGAAATACTGCCCTGCGGCCCAGTCTCCGAAGTGAGGGGATCGCGTAATGCTTCAGTATGTCACAGTACATGTTGGCATTCATGGTTCCCTCAATGAATTGTAGCTCCCTAGTGCCGGCAGCACTCATGCAGCTCCAGACCATGACACTCCAACTACCATGCTTGACTGTAGGCAAGACACACTTGTCTTTGTACTCCTTACCTGGTTGCCGCCACACACGCTTGACACCATCTGAACCAAATAATTGTATCTTGGTCTTATCAGACCACAGGACATGGTTCCAGTAATCCATGTCCTTAGTCTGCCTGTCTTCAGCAAACAGAATTTGCGGTCCTTCTTGCACATCATCTTTAGAGGAGGCTTCCTTCTGGGACAACAACCATGCAGACCAATTTGATGCAGTGTGCAGCATATGGTCTGAGCACTGACAGGCGGTCTGACCCCCCATCCCTTCAAGCTCTTTAGCAACGCTGACAGCACTTATACGTCTTTTTCCCAAAGACAACCTTTGGATATAATGCTGAGCACATGCACTCAACTGCTTTGGACGGCCATGGCGAGGCCTGTTCTGAGCGGAACCTGTACTTTTAAACTGCTGTGTGGTCTTGGCCACTGTGCTGCAGCTCAGTTTCAGGGTCTTGGTAATCTTATAGCCTAGGCCATCTTTATGTAGAGCAACAATTCTTTTTTTCAGATCCTCAGAGGGTTCTTTGCCATGAGATGCCATGTTGAACTCCCAGTGACCAGTATGAGAGAGTGAGAGCGATAACACTAAATTTAACACACCCGCCCCCTATTTGCACCTGAGACATTCTAATACTAATGACACGGGGGAGGGAAAACGGCTAATTGGACCCAATCTGGACATGTTTACTAAGGAGTGTACTCACTTTTGTTGCCAGCGATTTAGACATTAATTGTGTGTTGAGTTATTTTGAGGGGACAGCAAATGTACACTGTTATACAAGCTGTACACTCACTACTTTACATTGTAGCAAAGAGTAATTTCTTCAGTGTTGTTACATGAAAAGATATAATCAAATATTTACAAAATTGTGAGAGGTGTTCTCACTTTTGTGAGATACTATATGAGAAGGAGATATGTGATTTGCAGATCCCCAGTCAAGCAACCTGTCTCAGAAGACTTTATCTCCTATGGTATGGTTGTTAGCCTTATGGTGAACTAGGCACCAGATTTCCAGTGCAATTCTCCACAGGGTTGACTGAATACATTAATAAGATTTATAGGTGGATCAAAGATTCATGCAGTTTGAGAGCTATGTCTATAAACCTACAGTATATTGTTCACATTCAATAAGGTTTAAGATGTAATATCATTTTTCACATTTAATAATCCATACGATATACAGTACCTGCAGTCATCTGAAGGCGTTATAATGGCATCAAATGTTAGAAACGTTTTTTTAAATTGCAGGATTATCATGCTTTTTTTTGCTTTGGAAAACAGCATTCAAAAACTATTTTTTTTTTTTTTTTTATGCATAGAGAAATTGCAGACAGAAATCAGATATACTTAGAAGGTATTGTATAAAAAAAAAAAGAATATGAAGCAGCAAGCAATCACAACAGCTGTGAGAGTTTAGGTTAATGTTCACCTAGATGTGTGTTATACCTCTTCACTAGATGCGTTCAAGGGAACTCCAAGGGTTTCCTGTAGGAATTAATGTACCTGAACAACAACAGTGGGCTTGGTGTGTGTATTGGTCAGAGTTTAGCTAGGAGGTCAGAAACCAGATGGACAGGAGAAAACAGAGAATAGGTGGCCATCATAGGAAATAGGCCAGAAGTCATTAACTTGAAAGAAGATTAACCCCAGTTAAGTACTAAATCAAAAGTGGAAGTAAGATCAGAAAATAGTTAAGGCCAAGGCTGGCATCTGATGGTCTCAGCACAACTTTGGCCCAAAAATTTGGATTGGCTACACAAGATCAAATTATCACACACATTCCCAATTGATGAGTAGAGCTCTACTGGAGACAGGGTACACATGGTTAAAAAAAACAAATAAGACATGTGTGCCAACACACAACTGTGTGCACAAGCCCATCAAGGAGCATGGGGGACAAGCACATGAAGATGCACTAAGAAATCAGATGAAAACTTCCCAAAGAGAGGGACATTCATATTTTATTCACTTAGTCAGCAGAACATTGGTTCCCAACACATCTTGTTTTTGTGACAACTCTAGCATTTTTTACTTTCCCTCATTTTTTTTTTTTTTGAAGGACAAAAGAAGGGTTGATTTCTTCCCAGCAGAGATACAGAAAAGAGTAAAAAAGACCTAACCCTTCCCCATTTTACCCAAAGGCTTAAAGGTTGTTTAGAGTGGTATTAGACTGTGGTAAGTACCATATGTGGTTCACAAGCTGTTATTTGGAACAACTGCTATAGTGTAAGACTTTCACAGATCACAGAAGCCAAGGCTCCGAACTCATTCAGACCTCCACATTACCACAAAGCTTGGTAGGGCATTGTATGTTTTAGATCACTGACAAAATAATTCTGCAGATAAAATTATCATTGAAAATAAAAGAAAATCACAAATTTTAGGTTGTCACCAGAAAAATAATAAAGGGAAGATCTTGCCTTGCTGTGTTTTGGGGCCTTTCTGCCTTGCTGCGTTTGGGGGCCTTTCATTTTGAATGGCACCTTTATGCACTAAGGCAATGTAACTGTGTTGTAGAAGTAGTGCATTATGTTGTATTGTATTAAAAAAAGGTAATCTGCAATTTTAGTTTGTTAGTGTGCGTTGCTAGACCATGCCATGCTAGGCCATGCATTTTGAACATTAACGTGCATGCATTAATGCAATGCAAGTATGTAAATGCCCCTTAACCACTTAAGGACCAAGCCTATTTCTGACACATGTTGTTTACAAGTTAAAATCAGTATTTTTTGCTAGAAAATTCACATATATATATATATATATATATATATATATATATATATATACATATATATACATATATATTTTTTAAGCAAAGACTCTTGAAAATGGCAGTCATTGAAATATTTAATGCCATGTGGTATTTCTGCATTTTCAGTCTTTCAAATGCAATTTTTTTGGAAAAAATACACTTCACTGAATTTAAAAAAAGGAAACAGTAAAGTTAGCACAATTTTTTTGTATATTGTGGAAGGTGATATCACACCGAGTAAATAGATCCCTAACATGTTACGGTTTAAAACTGCGCACACTCGAGGAATGGTGACAAACTACGGTACTTAAAAATCTACAAAGGCAACGTTTTGACATTTTTTAACAGTTACCAGTTTAGAGTTACAGGGGACGTCTTTTGCTAGAATTATTGCTCGCACTCTGACGATCACGGTGATGTGTGATTTAAACACCATTTACAATTGCAGGAGTGACTTACGTATGCGTTTTCTTTGGTGAGCGAGCTCACGGGGATGGGGGGTCTTTAAAAAATGTTTTCCTATTTATTTTATTTTATTTTTTATATACCCCAAACCCCTCCAATGCACTTCAAAGCATTCAAAAGTCCGAAATCTGTATTTTTGAATACTGTCAGTTTTTTTAAATCCGTGCCATTAGCAGTTGAATAAACTGGAAGTTACGTTGTGATGTCGCTTCCGGCTTACTTGATCAGGGACCCGATCAAAGCCGAATCTGACTTTGTTCGGGACTCTAACCAGCCGGCGGATGTGTCGGCTGGTTGGTCGGGTCTCCTGGTGGAACGGGAGACCTGGGCAGGGTGGCGATAGGCGGCGGGAGGGGAGGTGACATCCCCTCCCGCTCACTGGGATAAAGACGGAGCGGCTGCTGGGCTGCGTCGGTTGCTATCACCAGAAAGCCGACCACTGGCTCTAAAAAACGGTACCGAGTTGATGCTTCCTCTGAAGGCATCACCCCGGTACAACCACTTCTTACAGGTACATCGGTTTGCGGGAAGTAGTTAAAGTAGAACTATAGGCAGAACCTTTTTTTTTAATGTTGGAGAGAGCCACTTCCTGTCCCATAGCCAAACAGGAAGTGAGAGCAAATCCTTGCAAGTTAAGGGATCTCCTTGGGGACCTCAGGGTCAGCAGAACTAGTGTCCCCATTAGAAGATTTTCCCTCTATTACTTTTCTGGGGACAACCCAAAATTTGTGATTTTCTTTGACTTTCAATGATAATGTTAAACAGGACAAAAAGAGAGGGTAAATCCCCCCAATGGGGGCACAGACAACAATAACAACTGACAAGCATCCTAATCGCTCTCCACTCTATCCAAAACTAAAAAAAAAAAAAAAAAAAAGTTTTGGCTATAGGTATTATTATTATTATTTTTATTATACAGGATTTATATAGCACCAACAGTTTGCACAGTGTTTTACAATATGAGGGAAGGCAATACAGTTACAATACAATTCAATACAGGAGGAATTAGAGGGCCCTAAAGTTATACTTTACTTTTTGAGAATCCAACTTGTAGAATAAGTTTGAATCTCACTTGCTTTGTCGGGCAACATCTAAAATTCTTGCCAAAGGAATTAAAATAAATGATGCTCACTGATTGTAAAAGATGGTCCACAATAATTATATACACTTGTAACTTATGGGCCAACAGAGATAAATAACATTTTCAAACTTTCCATGAACTTGATTTCCAGATAATAGGTCTTTATACCTGCATATTTTAATCTTATAGACATCATTTTTCTTGCTGTCATATAAACATATTTTCCGCAATTTTATATGCAGGGCCATTTTTTTCTGCAGAGTTATGTTGTCAGTGACCTAAAACATATGTATACATTTTATCATGTTGAGGAAGACTAAATTATGGAAAATGAATATGGAAATAAATCTTCAGATTAGTCTTCATATGTTCATGTGTTTATATATATTTCTCTATTTGGCAGGAGAAGGTAGACCCAAAACACCAACCGCAAACGAGCAAACATCAAAAATCACCAAATCCTGCTCATTCTCCTCTTCAACTGGCAGGATCAAGCAGAATTGATAAATTCTAGTAATGTACATTGGTATTGTTTATGAAGACAGAAAATGACCTGGCATATTATCAATACCGGAGTGAACAGCCTATTTGCTTTTTGTAAATCAACCCCTTAAAGTATGAATCTACCCTAAACTGGTAAATTTGTCATGGGTAGGCGTTGATAGGTTGACTCTCCCATTTGCCATTTCCCATCACTAAAGACTAGCAAATCAAGAAAATCTGATACTATCTGGATGAATCATTAATCTATTTTTCTTCTGACTACAGAATTTACCCATCCAAGGAGATTTACTCAATTCATGAGTTTTAATTGTCAAATTTGATCATTTTTTTAATCTTTGAAAACTGGGTAAAATGGCAAAATTGCATAGAGCTGTTCAGGATAACATTAACTTATCCACCAATTGCCAGATTCATTTGCTCATAGAAAAAGCTAGTTTATTGCCTTTGGGAGAAATAGAAAGATAGTGGTAGCCAACATACTGTATATGTAATGGTTGTGGCATACATCAAAATAGTGCCAATTGTTTTGGCATACTACAGGATGAAGAAATTCATAGCAGTGCAAAATAAGGGGGTAACAGAGGTGAAGGAAGAAATGCCTTGGCAAAAGGCCAAAGTATTGTGTAAAAAAGTCCCCGTGTTGGTGGGAGGAAAAAATGCTGCAGTGTTAGTGAAAGGTGAAAATACTGCTGTATCACTCGTGTCAGTTCAAGAACTGGGTTGGCATTTTGTCAGTGGGATAAGGAAGAGGAGCTGGGAGGATGGAGGCAATTTGGGGCACACTAAACTAAGAGCCCCTGTTTTTCTGTAGGGAAAGGAGTGGCTGAAGGCTCTGAAAAATGAAGGGTGGCTTTGGGGTTTTAGGGGAACCGGGGAGCTCTGGGGTAGATTTTGTTCCCCTATGCTACATAAACTTACAGTTCTCAATGACCTTATTCTTAGTGTGGCACCCGCCCAGGAATGAAGATCACTTCTTCTTTTTCCTGTCTCTGGTCATGTGATATGACATGACAAGGCTATGACAAGGGGATAAAGGAAGAAATTGCAGTTTCCTAACTCTCAAGTAGGCGCCTGTCCTGTTTTTTAATGGGAAGCCACTCTTCCTGTTCTCTTTCACCCATGCTAGGCTGCAAATGGAGGAGGAAGCAAAGCCCAGTTCTGGGTCTGCAGAGCTGGTAAAATAAGCGAAAAGCTGACAGGTTCTCCCATATGCCCAATGTATGATACAGAAAACGAAAACATGTTCATGTATGGGAGCACTTTGTGACCCATGTTGACGCACCTGGCTCACAAATCTGCAGGAGTTAATCAGCTTGGTTGGATTTTCCCAGCCAGATCCTATTGTTCATTGAGAAAAGGCCTTGACATGTGTCTACAAAGTCTACATGCAAGCTGGCCTGATTGTTTATACACTAATCATTCTTACAAACATTTACTAGCTAGACTCATCTTTTCACCACCTATGACTGCTATAGCACTTTTGGTGCAGTTGCATTTAAATTGTACCTTTCCCTCCCCCCCCCCCCCCAACAATGAGGTCACTTTGTGAAAATCTTCTATCTTGGCCTGAGCATGCCTTGTGCACTCTCCATTCAATCCTATGGGTAGGTTGGAACTTTCTATAGGAATGAGTGTGTACAACAGACAAGGTTTTCCATCCAGTTATTTCTCCCCAAGCAAGACTCAAGCAGTGTTGTGCGTAGGTGCAATGGACACAGGAGATCATATGCTGTATATATACTGTATGTGTATATATATATATGCAGTGGGTACGGAAAGTATTCAGACCCCCTTAAATTTTTCACTCTTTGTTATATTGCAGCCATTTGCTAAAATCATTTAGGTTCATTCTTCTTCCTCATGAATGTACACACAGCTCCCCATATTGACGGAAAAACACAGAATTGTTGACATTGTTGCAGATTTATTAAAAAAGAAAAACTGAAATATCACATGGTCCTAAGTATTCAGACCCTTTGCTGTGACACTCATATATTTAACTCAGGTGCTTTCCATTTCTTCTGATCATCCTTGAGATGGTTCAACACCTTCATTTGAGTCCAGCTGTGTTTGATTATACTGATTGGACTTGATTAGGAAAGCCACACACCTGTCTATATAAGACCTTCCAGATCACAATGCATGTCAGAGCAAATGAGAATCATGAGGTCAAAGGAACTGCCTGAAGAGCTCAGAGACAGAATTGTGGCAAGGCATAGATCTGGCCAAGGTTACAAAAAGATTTCTGCTGCACTTAAGGTTCCTAAGAGCACAGTGGCCTCCATAATCCTCAAATGGAAGACGTTTGGGACGACCAGAACCCTTCCTAGAGCTGGCCGTCCGGCCAAACTGAGCTATTGGGGGAGAAGAGCCTTGGTGAGAGAGGTAAAGAAGAACCCAAAGATCACTGTGACTGAGCTCCAGAGATGCAGTCAGGAGATGGGAGAAAGTTGTAGAAAGTCAACCATCACTGCAGCCCTCCACCAGTCGGGGCTTTATGGCAGAGTGGCCCGACGGAAGCCTCTCCTCAGTGTAAGACACATGAAAGCCCGCATGGAGTTTGCTAAAAGACACCCGAAGGACTCCAAGATGGTGAGAAATAAGATTCTCTGGTCTGATGAGACCAAAATAGAACTTTTTGGCCTTAATTCTAAGCGGTATGTGTGGAGAAAACCAGGCAATGCTCATCACCTGTCCAATACAGTCCCAACAGTGAAGCATGGTGGTGGCAGCATCATGCTGTGGGGGTGTTTTTCAGCTGCAGGGACAGGACGACTGGTTGCAATCGAGGGAAAGATGAACGCGGCCAAGTACAGGGATATCCTGGACAAAAACCTTCTCCAGAGTGCTCTGGACCTCAGACTGGGCCGAAGGTTTACCTTCCAACAAGACAATGACCCTAAGCACACAGCTAAAATAACGAAGGAGTGGCTTCACAACTCCGTGACTGTTCTTGAATGGCCCAGCCAGAGCCCTGACTTAAACCCAATTGGGCATCTCTGGAGAGACCTAAAAATGGCTGTCCACCAACGTTTACCATCCAACCTGACAGAACTGGAGAGGATCTGCAAGGAGGAATGGCAGAGGATCCCCAAATCCAGGTGTGAAAGACTTGTTGCATCTTTCCCAAAAAGACTCCTGGCTGTATTAGATCAAAAGGGGGCTTCTACTAAATACTGAGCAAAGGGTCTGAATACTTAGGACCATGTGATATTTCAGTTTTTCTTTTTTAATAAATCTGCAACAATGTCAACAATTCTGTGTTTTTCTGCCAGTATGGGGTGCTATGTGTACATTCATGAGGAAGAAGAATGAACTTAAATGATTTTAGCAAATGGCTGCAATATAACAAAGAGTGAAAAATTTAAGGGGGTCTGAATACTTTCCGTACCCACTGTATATACACATACACAGTATCTCACAAAAGTGAGTACACACCTCACATTTTTGTAAATATTTTATTATATCTTTTCATGTGACAACACTGAAGAAATTACACTTTGCTACAATGTAAAGTAGTGGGTGTACAGCTTGTATAACAGTGTACATTTTCTGTCCCCATAAAATAACGCAACACAAAGCCAATATTTTCTAAACCACTAGGTAAAAATGTCCAAATTGGGCCCAATTATCCATTTTCCCATTTTCCCTCCCCGGTGTCATGTGACTCGTTAGTGTTACAAGGTCTCAGGTGTGAATGGGGAGAAGGTGTGTTAAATTTGGTGTTATCGCTCTCACTCTTTCATACTGGTCACTGGAAACTTCAACATGGCACCTCATGGCAAATAACTCGCCGAGGATCTGAAAAAATGAATTGTTGCTCTACATAAAGATGGCTCAGGCTAAACGAAGATTGCCAAGACCCTGAAACTAAGCTGCAGCATGGTGGCCAAGACCATACAGCGGTTTAACAGGAAAGGTTACACTCAGAACAGGCCTTGCCATAGTCCACCAAAGAAGATGAGTGCACGTGCTCAGCGTCATATCCAGGGGTTGTCTTTTGGAAATAGACGTATGAGTGCTGCCAGCATTGCTGCAGAGGTTGAAGGAGTGGGGGGTCAGCCTGTCAGTGCTCAGACCATACGCCATACACTGCATAACATTGGTCTGCATGACTGTCATCCCAGAATGAATCCTCTTCTAACGATGATGCATAAGAAAGCCCCCAAACTGTTTTCTGAAGACACGCAGACTAAGGAAATGGATTACTGAAACCATGTCCTGTAGTCTGATGAGACCAAGATAAACTTTTGTTTGGTTCAGATGGTGTCAAGCAGGTGTGGCAACAACCAGGTGAGGTGTACAAAGACAAGTGTTTTCTTGCCTACATTCAATCATGGTGGTGGGAGTGTCATAATCTGGGGCTGCATGAGTTCTGCCGGAACTGGGGAGCTACAGTTTATTGAGGGAACCATAAATGCCAACATGTACTGTGACATACTAAAGCAGAGCATGATCCCCTCCCTTCGGAGACTGGGCTGCAGGGCAGTATTCTCTTCAGTTTTGTTCCAACATGATAATGACCCCAAACACACCTCCAAGACTACCACTGCCTTTCTAAAGAAGCTAAGGGTAAAGGTGATGGACTGGCCAAGCATGTCTCCAGACCTAAGCCATATTGAGCATCTGTGGGGCATCCTCAAACGAAAGGTGGAGGAGCACAAGGTCTCTAACATCCACCAGCTCCATGATGTCGTCATGGAGGAGTGGAAGAGGACTCCAGTGGCAACCTGTGAAGCTCTGGTGAACTCCATGAACATGAGGGTTAAGGCAGTGCTGGAAAATAATGGTGACCACACAAAATATTGACACTTTGGGCCCAATTTGGACATTATCACTTAGGGGTGTTCTCACTTTTGTTGCCAGCGGTTTAGACATCAATGGCTGTGTGTTAAGTTATTTTATGGGGACAGCAAATTTACACTGTTATACAAGCTGTACACTCACTACTTTACATTGTAGCAAAGTTTAATTTCTTCTGTGTTGTCACATGAAAAGATAGAATACACTATTTAAAAAATGTGAGCGGTGTGTATAAATATATATATATATATATATATATATACAGTATGTAATACTGTACAAACGTTTTATGAAGGTAAATGAATAGATGAGAAATTCAAATCAGATCAATATTTGGTCTGAACAACCTTTGCCTTTAACCAATTACCGACTGCCTAGCGACGATTTACGCCAGCAGTCAGCCCCCCAAAGGCAAAGTGACGTAGGTCTACGTTGCTAGCCTGTGAGGCTCTGGGGAGCGAGCGCGCGCCGCCAGATGTGCCCTCCCGCTCCCGCTCAGTCACGGACCCCCCCCCCGCGCGTGTGCACGGCGGACCCGATGTCCGCCGGGCACTCGCGATCGTCCGTTACACCGGGAGAAAGGCAGGCGGCTAATGTAAACAAAGCCGCCTGTCATTCTCCCCTGTGTAAGAATAGTGAGCATATGGTTCTGCTATGTAGGGCCGTTGATCACTGTTCTTACACCTCAAGCCACAACCAATCACAGTTAGAAGCACGCCCCTAGGGACACACTTAACCCCTCCCTCTAAAAAAAAGTTAACCCCTTCACTGCCAGTGTCATTTTTACAGTAACAGTGCATATGTATAGCACTGATTACTGTAGTAATGTCACTGGTAACCCCAAAAGTGTAAAAAATGTCAGTCAAGGGTCCGATCTGTCCGCCGCAATGTCGCAGTCCTGCAAAAAAAATTGCAGATCGCCGCCATTACTCGTTAAAAAAAAAAACAACAAAAATGACAAAAATCTTTCCCTTAGTTAGTAAACGCAATAACTTTTGCGCAAACCAATCAAAATACGCTTTTTGCGATTTTTTTTATCAAAAATATGTAGCATAAAACAAATTGGCCTAAAATGTTAAAAAATTTAGATTTTTACATTTTTCTTGGGAATTTTATATAAAAAAAATGTGAAAAATATTGTTATTTCTGCAAAATTGACGCTTTTTTTTTTGTTTATAGCGCATGATCAAAAAATCGCACAGGTGATCAAATACCACCAAAAGAAAGCTATGTTTGTGGGAAAAAAAGGACGCTTAGGTACAGCGTTGCACGACCAGTCAATTGTCCGTTAAAGTCACGCAGTGCCGAATCGCAAAATAGGCCCTGGTCAGGAAGGGGGTAAAATCTTCCGGGGCTTAAGTGGTTAAAACAGCAGCAATACTTCAGATCTTCTAGGTACACTTGCGCACAGTTGTTGAAGGAACTCCGCAGGTAGGTTGTTCCAAACATCTTGGAGAACTAACCACAGACCTCTTGTGGATGTAAGCTGCCTCAAATCTTTCTGTCTCTTCATGTTCAAATTTTGACTGATCAGTCCAGAGCACCTGCTGCCATTTTTCTGCATTCCAGTCCCTATGTTTTTGTGCCTAGTTGAGTTGCTTAGCCAAGTTTCTGTGGCTTTTTGGCCACAATTCTTCCACGAAGACCACTTCTGGCCAGACTTTTTGGGACAGTAGATGGGTGTACTTGGATCCTACTGGTTTCTGCCAGTTAGAAGTTCAAAGGAAAGTAAGTATATGTGTCTTTCATCTGGAAAGTTCCTCCCCTTTTTGTGTTTTGAGGTGTGCTATAGTGCGGGTATACTGCAGCGCATTTTTATGTGCTGGGGTGCATTGAATGGCAATGCACTTCTACACGCATATAAAATGCTTTGCTGTGCATTAGTATAACGTTTATTATATCATGCTTCATGACGCGCTTTATAACGGTGTGATGGGAACAAGCTCTAGGATGGGTTTGAAACTATTTAAGCGCCACCACTTCGTATGTCTTTGGGTGACACCTTTCCAGGGGTATGTCCTCCTTGATCAGAGTTCCTGGGCAAAGGAACATGTTTACTTAATTGCCACCAGCCCCAGCTGCAATACTTCCATTTGCCACCATTCTATTCACGACAGACAGAAGCCCCATGCATCAAGTTGTGTCTTTGTGTTTTTTCAGGGCTGAGAGCTCTCTCCCTCCACCATGTGACAGACCTAAGTACCTGTGCAGCCAATCAGCCGCACTGCCATGGTGAAGGAAGGGGAGTGAGTCACATGCTCTCCATACCCCAAAGTATGGGAAATTTTTCTTCACCTCTGGCAACTAAACAAAGCAGTAGAGTATGCTTTGTATGCATGATACATTGCAAAAGATAACACCCCCAGACTTGTATTGCTGCCTGGAACACAAAAGCCACATCAATCCTTCCGACATGCAATGATGTGTAAGTTGTAATCCTTTCAAATACAAAACTACTTGACAGACATTGTTATAATTTGCTGTATATGGTGCTGTCTGCAAAAATACCATAGTAAAGTAGCAAATATTTTATGTGTATTCAATAGTGTTGGCACATTTCATAAACCTCAGGTTTCACTACTTCCGATTGTGCTGTTTGAGCAACTGCCTCTTAAAGTAGAACTTTACCCTTTCTCTCCTGCCTCCTCCCTCTTAGGCTGGCAATAGATGGTTCAGTAGGGAGTGGACACATTTCAATGTTTGTAGATAAATGGCTGCAGCCTATGATCAGTGTCTTCTAACAGCAAAGGAGTCCTACTGTCCAAATGGAATGGCACAGCTGGGAGGATTCCCCCCATCCACCTTGCTTGTATGGATGGAGGAATTTGTTCTTTTTGTAACTTCAAAATCCTCGCCTAGGCGAAAATTATGTCCTGGATCCCCGTACATGCGCACACATGCTGCAAGTTATCTGACAGAAACCCCATATTGCATGTCTGAGCATGTGACATAGACATCCCAGGAAACAGTTTTCAAGATCTTGTGTATGCTCAGAAACACAGCTGGGGTTTCTGTCAGCTCTAGGGAACTATTGGTGTCTCTGGGCATGCACTGGGTCTCCATTAGAGATCACTGTGCTGAAGAAAAGCGGGTAAGGGAGAACTTTTGCTACAAGCAAGACAACACTGGACTCCATGGCGTAATAAGTAATTTGTTTTTTTTTCTCAGCTGATGAGACCTCCAATATCCGTCCACCACATAAAGATGGCCTCTCACCTCAAGGCAAGACCTGTGTTTCACCACAAGCTGTTCCCCTGAGGGGATATTGGAGATCACACCACCGTATCTGGGATCGCTCCTTTAACCACCTAATAAGCCGGGCTAATTTCCACTTGTTTGGCTATCTCCATATTCATGTGTACTTAAAAGAAGACGGAGATATCTAGTGCTCTAGCGAGCTCTGGGTGTGATATACAGATATACGAAGATAGCCCGCACATGTGCCCTATTAGTGAGTGTACCATTTGCATTTTAACATAATAAACTGAATACTGTACTAGATATCGCCCTCTTCTTTTAGGTCTAACCTTGAGGTGAGAGGCCATCTTTATGTGGTGGAGGGATCACAAGCACTTCTAAACACCTTCTTAATCAATTTTTGCACTTTTTGGAATATGAAGAAAAATGTATGAACTGATTGATGCACTTTATATGGACATATATTTTTGCACTCTATCAGTGGTTTGTTTACATAGTCCTCCATTATGCACTATTTGATGAATTAATTGCACATTGTTTGCACTTTGATACACTGTATGCACTTTATTTTTTGTTGATTTTGCATATGTATATTACTTATTATGCATAAGTAGCGCTGTATCTTTTGATGTATTTTTAATTTGTGGATATGCAGTGATAGGCATAGGTTGGTATAGCTGCTACTTGTACTTACGTAAACAATTTTTGCATTTTAGGATACTCATTTAGTTGCGCAGATTTGTATTTGTTTTTTTGATATATCCAACACTTCCCAATGGTTGTTAGGGATATCCAATTGACCCAAAAGTGAATTGAAGGAATCAATCCTCAAAGGACATGCTCTCGACACATGACTAACCTCGTCAGGCAAATTGACAGCTCACTAGATATTTTCAGTTAAAACATGCAGCCATAGCTCAACTGGGGCTCAGGGGCGTTCACTTTAAAAATTCTACCTTGGAAAAAGCATTGTTACAGATGGAGCATGTGGGGTTGGTTTCCTCCTACTATAGTATGTTAGTGCAATATAAATCTACACAATTGTAGATTTTAAAAGGTTATTGGACAGTGGACATCCCAGATCTCTCTGATGAAACTTGGGAAGAACTTCTTAGTACGTATTTTGTCACAACTGTATCCGAGACAGAATGATACAGTTACGTACCTTTCACAGAATTTATTAAACTCCAACAAGGCTTTTAAGAATGCGCAAAAGGGATAGTCCTATATGTCATGAATGTCACAAAGAAATGGGTGATTTTCTCCACATGCAGTGGAAATGTGAAAAAATACGACCAATTTGGTCAAAAGTAACCCATTTTTTGGCAATAATTTTAATTTACCCAATGTATGAAGTCCAAAATGGTGTATATTAGTGTTGCTGGAGGATGTTGACTTGCGCACACATCAAAAACAATTCCTACGATTTTTATGCCAGAAAAACAGTAGTGTTGCAGTGGATTTATTCAACAGTAATCTTCCTCAATCAATGGAAGGCCTTGATTAATCAGGTACTACCAACTTATGAACTCACATACAAGGCAAGGGGGATGCCCTAGCAAATTTAAGAAAATCTGGGGTCCATGGACTGAGCTTTCCAATACCTGTGTACTGCCTGAAAAGTGATCTGGATTTCAGATGTGTAGGCAAAAAATGGGTTTACTATATTTCAAGGAGGTTCAGGAGCTTTTTATTCTTTTTTTTTTCCAAAGGAGCTTTTTATTCTATGGGTTACCTGTATAATCTGCTCACTGATCCTAAATTTCTGATGTGCAGTTATCTGTGTGCAAGTGCGTAATTGTTTAGGTTTTGTTCAGTTTAGAATTGTTTTTCTGTTGATATTCCTGCCAGTTCGGGGAATACGTACAGATCTTTTCTTTTACAATACCTTTTAGGATATCATTGATTCTTATATTGTCAGGTAGAAGTGATGATATTGAGTTATTGTTATATCTGTATAACGCATGTTTCCATTTTACTTTTAGTGCTGAAAATGATAATAAAACACAGTTTAAAATTGGAAGCTCAGGTACACACATAGTGTAAAACGGTTTCAAACCATTTATTCAAAAGATAGATGTACACTTATATAAGTCCACTTGTAAATAGCACTAAAACTATAAACATCAAATCCATGGATAGTAGAGAAGAAATCGCAGTGACGTCACAAACACCAACTGACGCATTTTGTCCTAATGGACAGTATCTAGGGTGTGGGGGGGTCGTGTCAAATCACTGCTATTTATAAAATCTTACAGTCCAATCTAAATTTTCCATCTAAATTGGCAATAAATTGCCTGGATTGAGGACCAGAAAGGTGTTCGAACATGGGTTCCACTCTTCTTTATCCATACTTAATGGGTTTTGTGGAGATCAAAGATGGCGCCCGAGCGTGCGTTACATGCTTTACTTCCCACATGGGCCATCGCAGAAAGTGTATAAGAGGCAAGCTCCCCAAAAATGCTTTCCAAGCCTCTCCAGGTATTCCCAAAAACAACGGGAGATCTATCTAAGTGCCAAAAAGATAATTGTACACTGTACATCCTAAGCTAAAAAATATGTAAACAAAATAAAAAAATATCAAAAATATAGTTATAAGAAAATTTACAATTAGAATATAGGAGAAAACACAGTAAGTGTCAGCCCTAAGCACTGTAGCCATCTAGTGGTGGTCATTAGAGGCTACATGTCAAAAATATACATAATGATATGAATATATAACTCAATATTGAACCGTACAGACTAAGACTGGGATGACATTAAAGTTTACGTGTGTGTAAAGGCAGGTGTCCCAATATTTTTGGTAATTTAGTGTGTGTATATATATATATTTATATATATATATATATATATATATATATATATATATATATATATAGATATTTTTTTTAGGTTTAATACCCCTTACAAATAGGGCATATAGAAACATAGAAACATAGAATGTGTCGGCAGATAAGAACCATTTGGCCCATCTAGTCTGCCCAATATATCTGAATCCTATGAATAGTCCCTGGTAGGGTTGAGCGGACACCTAGATGTCCGTGTTCGACGGGTTCGGCCGAACTTTAAAAAAAAGTCCGGGTCCGTGTCCCGGACTTTTACCGAACTTTTCCCGGACACCGAACCCCATTGAAGTCAATGGGGACCCGAACTTTAAGGCACTAAAATGGCTCTAAAACACCAAAGGAAAGGGCTAGAGTGCTGCAAATGGCAGCAAAACGTAATTAAGAGCATGGCAAGTGCTCTGCAAACAAATGTGGATAGGGAAATAACTTAAAACAACAAAAAAAAACAGAAAAATAAAACAATGTTCTTCTTCATCTCTGAAGGACGAGGCCCATATGGAGTAGGAGGGAGGTTGAGGTGGTGGTGGATGTGGCGGTGACATAGGCGTGCGCACAGGGTGTGCTGGGTGTGCCTGGGCACACCCTAATCACCTAGGGCACATAGCATTGCCAGTGAGGAGATGGGAAAGATCTCCCTGGGACCTGCTCTGCTCTATTTCTCCTTGCCTACAGGTACATGGCCCCGATACATTACTCTCCCTGCTGGCAAACACATGCATGTGTATTTCAACTTTGGGGTGCACACCTTAATGCAATAGGCTGCGCACACCTATGGGCGGTGTAGGTGGAAGCGGCGGTGGAGGAGGACCAGGGCCGGATTAACAGCATCATGGGCTTGGTGCTGAGGATTTTGAAGGGCCTTAAGGGCCGTGCCTTGCCATGCACCCAGAGGAGGAAGGGTGCAGCCATGCATGCCTAATTCAACATGGGATGCTGTCTCTGAAGCCCATAAACACATCCATGCATCGCCAACTGTCCCTCCTTGTCCGGCCTTCACGCTGTGTGGGGAGGTTCTGAGGGTGCTGCCTGGGGAAGCGAGCATAGAAGCCAGACTTCTGTGTTTACAAGTGACAGAAGAGCGGTAACAGTGAATATGGCCAACCCGGGGCCTATATAAAAGGTAGGGGCCTGGAGCTGCAGCTCCAATAGCCCCTACATTAATCTGGCCCTGAGGAGGAGGACGAGGTAGCCAACACTGCTTCTTTTAAAAAATTTTAAATGAGGGTACACCCCAAAAGAGTGAGAAAGAGCAAAAATGGAACAATGGGTGGGTAAGGTCGGTATCCATTGCTATTCTGCATAAGGTACGGAAAAGTCCCGTGGGATCCATGCCTGGTTCATTTTAATGAACGTGAGCTTGTCCACATTGTCTCTGGACAGGCGGCTGCGCTTGTCTGTTATAACGCCCCCAGCCGTGCTAAATACCCGTTCAGATAATACACTGGCTGCAGGGCACGCCAGCACCTCCAAGGCGTAAAGGGCAAGCTCAGGCCATGTGCCCAATTTGGAGACCCAGAAGTTGAAGGGGGCAGACCCGTCATTCACTACATGTAGGCGTGTGCACACATACTGCTCCACCATGTTGGTAAAATGCTGCCTCCTGCTAAGACGTTCCATCTGAGCTGCTGGTGCTGCTGTTTGTTGTGGCGTGCTGACAAAGCTTTTCCACATTTCGGCCATGCTAACCCTGCCTTCTGAGGTGCTGGCGGTGCCCTGGTTGCGTTGGCGACCTCCTCCTCCTCCTCCTCTGCCTTGTGCTTCCACTGTGGCCCCGCTGTCAGATGGGAATGCCAGCAGCATGGCGTCTACCAGCGTGCGCTTGTACTCGCGCATCTTGCGATCGCGCTCCAGTGAGTGAATTAAGGACGGTACGTTGTCCTTGTAACGGGGATCCAGCAGCGTGGCCACCCAGTAATCAGCACAAGTTAGAATGTGGGCAACTCGGCGGTCGTTGTGGAGACACTGCAGCATGTAATCGCTCATGTGTGCCAGGCTGCCCAGAGGCAACGAAAGGCTGTCCTCTGTGGGAGGTGTATCGTCCGTGTCCTCTGTATCCCCCCAGCCACGCACCAGTGATGGCCATGAGCTGGCCTGGGTGCCACCCTGCTGTGAACATGGTTCCATCTCCTCCTCCAGCTCCTCCTCCTCCTCATCCTCCTCATCCTCCAGAACTGTGCCCCTGCTGGACAATTGCGTCCCTGGCGTTTGCGTGTGCAGGAACCCACCCTCGGAGCCCCTTGCGAATGACTGCCCTGAAAGCCTTGGAAATGTTACCTCTTCATCCTCCTCCTCCTCCTCATCCTGTGCCACATCCTCTTCCATCATCGCCCGAATTGTTTTTTCAAGGAGGCATAGAAGTGGGATAGTTAAGCTGAGAACGGCGTCATTGCCACTGGCCATGTTGGTGGAGTACTCAAAACAGCGCAACAAGGCACACAGGTCTCGCATGGAGGCCCAGTTAAATTAAATAGCGGAATAGAAAATATGATCCAAAAAAAGTGTATGTATATCACACGTACACAACCACACTGGGCCCCAATTACTATTGTTTGTACCCCTAAAAGGCTAGATGAGGAGTAGGGGGAGTATGGAACAGGCAGCACCCTCAAACCTTCAGAAGTATGAGATGAACCCCAACAACTTGGAAAGGTGGATCTCTCTCACACGTACCAACACAGACTATCCCCCAATTTAACTGATCCCCAAAGGTTTTTGATTAAATAGTGGAATAGAAAATATGATCCAAAAAAAGTGTATGTATATCACACGTACACAACCACACTAGGCCCCAATTACTATTGTTTGTACCCCTAAAAGGCTAGATGAGGAGTAGGGGGGGTATGGAACAGGCAGCACCCTCAAACCTTCAGAAGTATGAGATGAACCCCAACAACTTGGAAAGGTGGATCTCTCTCACACGTACCAACACAGACTATCCCCCAATTTAACTGATCCCCAAAGGTTTTTGATTAAATAGCGGAATAGAAAATATGATCCAAAAAAAGTGTATGTATATCACACGTACACAACCACACTAGGCCCCAATTACTATTGTTTGTACCCCTAAAAGGCTAGATGAGGAGTAGGGGGGGTATGGAACAGGCAGCACCCTCAAACCTTCAGAAGTATGAGATGAACCCCAACAACTTGGAAAGGTGGATCTCTCTCACACGTACCAACACAGACTATCCCCCAATTTAACTGATCCCCAAAGGTTTTTGATTAAATAGCGGAATAGAAAATATGATCCAAAAAAAGTGTATGTATATCACACGTACACAACCACACTAGGCCCCAATTACTATTGTTTGTACC
The DNA here is from genome assembly GCF_965119305.1 of Pelophylax lessonae. Lineage (NCBI taxonomy): Eukaryota > Metazoa > Chordata > Amphibia > Anura > Ranidae > Pelophylax > Pelophylax lessonae. Next base: position 100,530,769 of record NC_138778.1, on the reverse strand, counting down.
CCTAAAAGGCTAGATGAGGAGTAGGGGGGGTATGGAAAAGGCAGCACCCTCAAACCTTCAGAAGTATGAGATGAACCCCAACAACTTGGAAAGGTGGATCTCTCTCACACGTACCAACACAGACTATCCCCCAATTTAACTGATCCCCAAAGGTTTTTGATTAAATAGCGGAATAGAAAATATGATCCAAAAAAAGTGTATGTATATCACACGTACACAACCACACTAGGCCCCAATTACTATTGTTTGTACCCCTAAAAGGCTAGATGAGGAGTAGGGGGGGTATGGAACAGGCAGCACCCTCAAACCTTCAGAAGTATGAGATGAACCCCAACAACTTGGAAAGGTGGATCTCTCTCACACGTACCAACACAGACTATCCCCCAATTTAACTGATCCCCAAAGGTTTTTGATTAAATAGCGGAATAGAAAATATGATCCAAAAAAAGTGTATGTATATCACACGTACACAACCACACTAGGCCCCAATTACTATTGTTTGTACCCCTAAAAGGCTAGGAGTAGGGGGAGTATGGAACAGGCAGCACCCTCAAACCTTCAGAAGTATGAGATGAACCCCAACAACTTGGAAAGGTGGATCTCTCTCACACGTACCAACACAGACTATCCCCCAATTTAACTGATCCCCAAAGGTTTTTGATTAAATAGCGGAATAGAAAATATGATCCAAAAAAAGTGTATGTATATCACACGTACACAACCACACTGGGCCCCAATTACTATTGTTTGTACCCCTAAAAGGCTAGATGAGGAGTAGGGGGAGTATGGAACAGGCAGCACCCTCAAACCTTCAGAAGTATGAGATGAACCCCAACAACTTGGAAAGGTGGATCTCTCTCACACGTACCAACACAGACTATCCCCCAATTTAACTGATCCCCAAAGGTTTTTGATTAAATAGCGGAATAGAAAATATGATCCAAAAAAAGTGTATGTATATCACACGTACACAACCACACTAGGCCCCAATTACTATTGTTTGTACCCCTAAAAGGCTAGATGAGGAGTAGGGGGGGTATGGAACAGGCAGCACCCTCAAACCTTCAGAAGTATGAGATGAACCCCAACAACTTGGAAAGGTGGATCTCTCTCACACGTACCAACACAGACTATCCCCCAATTTAACTGATCCCCAAAGGTTTTTGATTAAATAGCGGAATAGAAAATATGATCCAAAAAAAGTGTATGTATATCACACGTACACAACCACACTAGGCCCCAATTACTATTGTTTGTACCCCTAAAAGGCTAGATGAGGAGTAGGGGGGGTATGGAACAGGCAGCACCCTCAAACCTTCAGAAGTATGAGATGAACCCCAACAACTTGGAAAGGTGGATCTCTCTCACACGTACCAACACAGACTATCCCCCAATTTAACTGATCCCCAAAGGTTTTTGATTAAATAGCGGAATAGAAAATATGATCCAAAAAAAGTGTATGTATATCACACGTACACAACCACACTAGGCCCCAATTACTATTGTTTGTACCCCTAAAAGGCTAGATGAGGAGTAGGGGGGATATGGAACAGGCAGCACCCTCAAACCTTCAGAAGTATGAGATGAACCCCAACAACTTGGAAAGGTGGATCTCTCTCACACGTACCAACACAGACTATCCCCCAATTTAACTGATCCCCAAAGGTTTTTGATTAAATAGCGGAATAGAAAATATGATCCAAAAAAAGTGTATGTATATCACACGTACACAACCACACTGGGCCCCAATTACTATTGTTTGTACCCCTAAAAGGCTAGATGAGGAGTAGGGGGAGTATGGAACAGGCAGCACCCTCAAACCTTCAGAAGTATGAGATGAACCCCAACAACTTGGAAAGGTGGATCTCTCTCACACGTACCAACACAGACTATCCCCCAATTTAACTGATCCCCAAAGGTTTTTGATTAAATAGCGGAATAGAAAATATGATCCAAAAAAAGTGTATGTATATCACACGTACACAACCACACTAGGCCCCAATTACTATTGTTTGTACCCCTAAAAGGCTAGATGAGGAGTAGGGGGGGTATGGAACAGGCAGCACCCTCAAACCTTCAGAAGTATGAGATGAACCCCAACAACTTGGAAAGGTGGATCTCTCTCACACGTACCAACACAGACTATCCCCCAATTTAACTGATCCCCAAAGGTTTTTGATTAAATAGCGGAATAGAAAATATGATCCAAAAAAAGTGTATGTATATCACACGTACACAACCACACTAGGCCCCAATTACTATTGTTTGTACCCCTAAAAGGCTAGATGAGGAGTAGGGGGGGTATGGAACAGGCAGCACCCTCAAACCTTCAGAAGTATGAGATGAACCCCAACAACTTGGAAAGGTGGATCTCTCTCACACGTACCAACACAGACTATCCCCCAATTTAACTGATCCCCAAAGGTTTTTGATTAAATAGCGGAATAGAAAATATGATCCAAAAAAAGTGTATGTATATCACACGTACACAACCACACTAGGCCCCAATTACTATTGTTTGTACCCCTAAAAGGCTAGATGAGGAGTAGGGGGGGTATGGAACAGGCAGCACCCTCAAACCTTCAGAAGTATGAGATGAACCCCAACAACTTGGAAAGGTGGATCTCTCTCACACGTACCAACACAGACTATCCCCCAATTTAACTGATCCCCAAAGGTTTTTGATTAAATAGCGGAATAGAAAATATGATCCAAAAAAAGTGTATGTATATCACACGTACACAACCACACTGGGCCCCAATTACTATTGTTTGTACCCCTAAAAGGCTAGATGAGGAGTAGGGGGAGTATGGAACAGGCAGCACCCTCAAACCTTCAGAAGTATGAGATGAACCCCAACAACTTGGAAAGGTGGATCTCTCTCACACGTACCAACACAGACTATCCCCCAATTTAACTGATCCCCAAAGGTTTTTGATTAAATAGCGGAATAGAAAATATGATCCAAAAAAAGTGTATGTATATCACACGTACACAACCACACTAGGCCCCAATTACTATTGTTTGTACCCCTAAAAGGCTAGATGAGGAGTAGGGGGGGTATGGAACAGGCAGCACCCTCAAACCTTCAGAAGCATGAGATGAACCCCAACAACTTGGAAAGGTGGATCTCTCTCACACGTACCAACACAGACTATCCCCCAATTTAACTGATCCCCAAAGGTTTTTGATTAAATAGCGGAATAGAAAATATGATCCAAAAAAAGTGTATGTATATCACACGTACACAACCACACTAGGCCCCAATTACTATTGTTTGTACCCCTAAAAGGCTAGATGAGGAGTAGGGGGGGTATGGAACAGGCAGCACCCTCAAACCTTCAGAAGTACGAGATGAACCCCAACAACTTGGAAAGGTGGATCTCTCTCACACGTACCAACACAGACTATCCCCCAATTTAACTGATCCCCAAAGGTTTTTGATTAAATAGCGGAATAGAAAATATGATCCAAAAAAAGTGTATGTATATCACACGTACACAACCACACTGGGCCCCAATTACTATTGTTTGTACCCCTAAAAGGCTAGATGAGGAGTAGGGGGAGTATGGAACAGGCAGCACCCTCAAACCTTCAGAAGTATGAGATGAACCCCAACAACTTGGAAAGGTGGATCTCTCTCACACGTACCAACACAGACTATCCCCCAATTTAACTGATCCCCAAAGGTTTTTGATTAAATAGCGGAATAGAAAATATGATCCAAAAAAAGTGTATGTATATCACACGTACACAACCACACTAGGCCCCAATTACTATTGTTTGTACCCCTAAAAGGCTAGATGAGGAGTAGGGGGGGTATGGAACAGGCAGCACCCTCAAACCTTCAGAAGTATGAGATGAACCCCAACAACTTGGAAAGGTGGATCTCTCTCACACGTACCAACACAGACTATCCCCCAATTTAACTGATCCCCAAAGGTTTTTGATTAAATAGCGGAATAGAAAATATGATCCAAAAAAAGTGTATGTATATCACACGTACACAACCACACTAGGCCCCAATTACTATTGTTTGTACCCCTAAAAGGCTAGATGAGGAGTAGGGGGGGTATGGAACAGGCAGCACCCTCAAACCTTCAGAAGTATGAGATGAACCCCAACAACTTGGAAAGGTGGATCTCTCTCACACGTACCAACACAGACTATCCCCCAATTTAACTGATCCCCAAAGGTTTTTGATTAAATAGCGGAATAGAAAATATGATCCAAAAAAAGTGTATGTATATCACACGTACACAACCACACTAGGCCCCAATTACTATTGTTTGTACCCCTAAAAGGCTAGATGAGGAGTAGGGGGGGTATGGAACAGGCAGCACCCTCAAACCTTCAGAAGTATGAGATGAACCCCAACAACTTGGAAAGGTGGATCTCTCTCACACGTACCAACACAGTCTATCCCCCAATTTAACTGATCCCCAAAGGTTTTTGATTAAATAGCGGAATAGAAAATATGATCCAAAAAAAGTGTATGTATATCACACGTACACAACCACACTAGGCCCCAATTACTATTGTTTGTACCCCTAAAAGGCTAGATGAGGAGTAGGGGGGGTATGGAACAGGCAGCACCCTCAAACCTTCAGAAGTATGAGATGAACCCCAACAACTTGGAAAGGTGGATCTCTCTCACACGTACCAACACAGACTATCCCCCAATTTAACTGATCCCCAAAGGTTTTTGATTAAATAGCGGAATAGAAAATATGATCCAAAAAAAGTGTATGTATATCACACGTACACAACCACACTAGGCCCCAATTACTATTGTTTGTACCCCTAAAAGGCTAGGAGTAGGGGGAGTATGGAACAGGCAGCACCCTCAAACCTTCAGAAGTATGAGATGAACCCCAACAACTTGGAAAGGTGGATCTCTCTCACACGTACCAACACAGACTATCCCCCAATTTAACTGATCCCCAAAGGTTTTTGATTAAATAGCGGAATAGAAAATATGATCCAAAAAAAGTGTATGTATATCACACGTACACAACCACACTGGGCCCCAATTACTATTGTTTGTACCCCTAAAAGGCTAGATGAGGAGTAGGGGGAGTATGGAACAGGCAGCACCCTCAAACCTTCAGAAGTATGAGATGAACCCCAACAACTTGGAAAGGTGGATCTCTCTCACACGTACCAACACAGACTATCCCCCAATTTAACTGATCCCCAAAGGTTTTTGATTAAATAGCGGAATAGAAAATATGATCCAAAAAAAGTGTATGTATATCACACGTACACAACCACACTAGGCCCCAATTACTATTGTTTGTACCCCTAAAAGGCTAGATGAGGAGTAGGGGGGGTATGGAACAGGCAGCACCCTCAAACCTTCAGAAGTATGAGATGAACCCCAACAACTTGGAAAGGTGGATCTCTCTCACACGTACCAACACAGACTATCCCCCAATTTAACTGATCCCCAAAGGTTTTTGATTAAATAGCGGAATAGAAAATATGATCCAAAAAAAGTGTATGTATATCACACGTACACAACCACACTAGGCCCCAATTACTATTGTTTGTACCCCTAAAAGGCTAGATGAGGAGTAGGGGGGGTATGGAACAGGCAGCACCCTCAAACCTTCAGAAGTATGAGATGAACCCCAACAACTTGGAAAGGTGGATCTCTCTCACACGTACCAACACAGACTATCCCCCAATTTAACTGATCCCCAAAGGTTTTTGATTAAATAGCGGAATAGAAAATATGATCCAAAAAAAGTGTATGTATATCACACGTACACAACCACACTAGGCCCCAATTACTATTGTTTGTACCCCTAAAAGGCTAGATGAGGAGTAGGGGGGGTATGGAACAGGCAGCACCCTCAAACCTTCAGAAGTATGAGATGAACCCCAACAACTTGGAAAGGTGGATCTCTCTCACACGTACCAACACAGACTATCCCCCAATTTAACTGATCCCCAAAGGTTTTTGATTAAATAGCGGAATAGAAAATATGATCCAAAAAAAGTGTATGTATATCACACGTACACAACCACACTGGGCCCCAATTACTATTGTTTGTACCCCTAAAAGGCTAGATGAGGAGTAGGGGGAGTATGGAACAGGCAGCACCCTCAAACCTTCAGAAGTATGAGATGAACCCCAACAACTTGGAAAGGTGGATCTCTCTCACACGTACCAACACAGACTATCCCCCAATTTAACTGATCCCCAAAGGTTTTTGATTAAATAGCGGAATAGAAAATATGATCCAAAAAAAGTGTATGTATATCACACGTACACAACCACACTAGGCCCCAATTACTATTGTTTGTACCCCTAAAAGGCTAGATGAGGAGTAGGGGGGGTATGGAACAGGCAGCACCCTCAAACCCTCAGAAGTATGAGATGAACCCCAACAACTTGGAAAGGTGGATCTCTCTCACACGTACCAACACAGACTATCCCCCAATTTAACTGATCCCCAAAGGTTTTTGATTAAATAGCGGAATAGAAAATATGATCCAAAAAAAGTGTATGTATATCACACGTACACAACCACACTAGGCCCCAATTACTATTGTTTGTACCCCTAAAAGGCTAGATGAGGAGTAGGGGGGGTATGGAACAGGCAGCACCCTCAAACCTTCAGAAGTATGAGATGAACCCCAACAACTTGGAAAGGTGGATCTCTCTCACACGTACCAACACAGACTATCCCCCAATTTAACTGATCCCCAAAGGTTTTTGATTAAATAGCGGAATAGAAAATATGATCCAAAAAAGTGTATGTATATCACACGTACACAACCACACTAGGCCCCAATTACTATTGTTTGTACCCCTAAAAGGCTAGATGAGGAGTAGGGGGGGTATGGAACAGGCAGCACCCTCAAACCTTCAGAAGTATGAGATGAACCCCAACAACTTGGAAAGGTGGATCTCTCTCACACGTACCAACACAGACTATCCCCCAATTTAACTGATCCCCAAAGGTTTTTGATTAAATAGCGGAATAGAAAATATGATCCAAAAAAAGTGTATGTATATCACACGTACACAACCACACTGGGCCCCAATTACTATTGTTTGTACCCCTAAAAGGCTAGATGAGGAGTAGGGGGAGTATGGAACAGGCAGCACCCTCAAACCTTCAGAAGTATGAGATGAACCCCAACAACTTGGAAAGGTGGATCTCTCTCACACGTACCAACACAGACTATCCCCCAATTTAACTGATCCCCAAAGGTTTTTGATTAAATAGTGGAATAGAAAATATGATCCAAAAAAAGTGTATGTATATCACACGTACACAACCACACTAGGCCCCAATTACTATTGTTTGTACCCCTAAAAGGCTAGATGAGGAGTAGGGGGGGTATGGAACAGGCAGCACCCTCAAACCTTCAGAAGTATGAGATGAACCCCAACAACTTGGAAAGGTGGATCTCTCTCACACGTACCAACACAGACTATCCCCCAATTTAACTGATCCCCAAAGGTTTTTGATTAAATAGCGGAATAGAAAATATGATCCAAAAAAAGTGTATGTATATCACACGTACACAACCACACTAGGCCCCAATTACTATTGTTTGTACCCCTAAAAGGCTAGATGAGGAGTAGGGGGGGTATGGAACAGGCAGCACCCTCAAACCTTCAGAAGTATGAGATGAACCCCAACAACTTGGAAAGGTGGATCTCTCTCACACGTACCAACACAGACTATCCCCCAATTTAACTGATCCCCAAAGGTTTTTGATTAAATAGCGGAATAGAAAATATGATCCAAAAAAAGTGTATGTATATCACACGTACACAACCACACTAGGCCCCAATTACTATTGTTTGTACCCCTAAAAGGCTAGATGAGGAGTAGGGGGGGTATGGAAAAGGCAGCACCCTCAAACCTTCAGAAGTATGAGATGAACCCCAACAACTTGGAAAGGTGGATCTCTCTCACACGTACCAACACAGACTATCCCCCAATTTAACTGATCCCCAAAGGTTTTTGATTAAATAGCGGAATAGAAAATATGATCCAAAAAAAGTGTATGTATATCACACGTACACAACCACACTAGGCCCCAATTACTATTGTTTGTACCCCTAAAAGGCTAGATGAGGAGTAGGGGGGGTATGGAACAGGCAGCACCCTCAAACCTTCAGAAGTATGAGATGAACCCCAACAACTTGGAAAGGTGGATCTCTCTCACACGTACCAACACAGACTATCCCCCAATTTAACTGATCCCCAAAGGTTTTTGATTAAATAGCGGAATAGAAAATATGATCCAAAAAAAGTGTATGTATATCACACGTACACAACCACACTAGGCCCCAATTACTATTGTTTGTACCCCTAAAAGGCTAGGAGTAGGGGGAGTATGGAACAGGCAGCACCCTCAAACCTTCAGAAGTATGAGATGAACCCCAACAACTTGGAAAGGTGGATCTCTCTCACACGTACCAACACAGACTATCCCCCAATTTAACTGATCCCCAAAGGTTTTTGATTAAATAGCGGAATAGAAAATATGATCCAAAAAAAGTGTATGTATATCACACGTACACAACCACACTGGGCCCCAATTACTATTGTTTGTACCCCTAAAAGGCTAGATGAGGAGTAGGGGGAGTATGGAACAGGCAGCACCCTCAAACCTTCAGAAGTATGAGATGAACCCCAACAACTTGGAAAGGTGGATCTCTCTCACACGTACCAACACAGACTATCCCCCAATTTAACTGATCCCCAAAGGTTTTTGATTAAATAGCGGAATAGAAAATATGATCCAAAAAAAGTGTATGTATATCACACGTACACAACCACACTAGGCCCCAATTACTATTGTTTGTACCCCTAAAAGGCTAGATGAGGAGTAGGGGGGGTATGGAACAGGCAGCACCCTCAAACCTTCAGAAGTATGAGATGAACCCCAACAACTTGGAAAGGTGGATCTCTCTCACACGTACCAACACAGACTATCCCCCAATTTAACTGATCCCCAAAGGTTTTTGATTAAATAGCGGAATAGAAAATATGATCCAAAAAAAGTGTATGTATATCACACGTACACAACCACACTAGGCCCCAATTACTATTGTTTGTACCCCTAAAAGGCTAGATGAGGAGTAGGGGGGGTATGGAACAGGCAGCACCCTCAAACCTTCAGAAGTATGAGATGAACCCCAACAACTTGGAAAGGTGGATCTCTCTCACACGTACCAACACAGACTATCCCCCAATTTAACTGATCCCCAAAGGTTTTTGATTAAATAGCGGAATAGAAAATATGATCCAAAAAAAGTGTATGTATATCACACGTACACAACCACACTAGGCCCCAATTACTATTGTTTGTACCCCTAAAAGGCTAGATGAGGAGTAGGGGGGATATGGAACAGGCAGCACCCTCAAACCTTCAGAAGTATGAGATGAACCCCAACAACTTGGAAAGGTGGATCTCTCTCACACGTACCAACACAGACTATCCCCCAATTTAACTGATCCCCAAAGGTTTTTGATTAAATAGCGGAATAGAAAATATGATCCAAAAAAAGTGTATGTATATCACACGTACACAACCACACTGGGCCCCAATTACTATTGTTTGTACCCCTAAAAGGCTAGATGAGGAGTAGGGGGAGTATGGAACAGGCAGCACCCTCAAACCTTCAGAAGTATGAGATGAACCCCAACAACTTGGAAAGGTGGATCTCTCTCACACGTACCAACACAGACTATCCCCCAATTTAACTGATCCCCAAAGGTTTTTGATTAAATAGCGGAATAGAAAATATGATCCAAAAAAAGTGTATGTATATCACACGTACACAACCACACTAGGCCCCAATTACTATTGTTTGTACCCCTAAAAGGCTAGATGAGGAGTAGGGGGGGTATGGAACAGGCAGCACCCTCAAACCTTCAGAAGTATGAGATGAACCCCAACAACTTGGAAAGGTGGATCTCTCTCACACGTACCAACACAGACTATCCCCCAATTTAACTGATCCCCAAAGGTTTTTGATTAAATAGCGGAATAGAAAATATGATCCAAAAAAAGTGTATGTATATCACACGTACACAACCACACTAGGCCCCAATTACTATTGTTTGTACCCCTAAAAGGCTAGATGAGGAGTAGGGGGGGTATGGAACAGGCAGCACCCTCAAACCTTCAGAAGTATGAGATGAACCCCAACAACTTGGAAAGGTGGATCTCTCTCACACGTACCAACACAGACTATCCCCCAATTTAACTGATCCCCAAAGGTTTTTGATTAAATAGCGGAATAGAAAATATGATCCAAAAAAAGTGTATGTATATCACACGTACACAACCACACTAGGCCCCAATTACTATTGTTTGTACCCCTAAAAGGCTAGATGAGGAGTAGGGGGGAGTATGGAACAGGCAGCACCCTCAAACCTTCAGAAGTATGAGATGAACCCCAACAACTTGGAAAGGTGGATCTCTCTCACACGTACCAACACAGACTATCCCCCAATTTAACTGATCCCCAAAGGTTTTTGATTAAATAGCGGAATAGAAAATATGATCCAAAAAAAGTGTATGTATATCACACGTACACAACCACACTGGGCCCCAATTACTATTGTTTGTACCCCTAAAAGGCTAGATGAGGAGTAGGGGGAGTATGGAACAGGCAGCACCCTCAAACCTTCAGAAGTATGAGATGAACCCCAACAACTTGGAAAGGTGGATCTCTCTCACACGTACCAACACAGACTATCCCCCAATTTAACTGATCCCCAAAGGTTTTTGATTAAATAGCGGAATAGAAAATATGATCCAAAAAAAGTGTATGTATATCACACGTACACAACCACACTAGGCCCCAATTACTATTGTTTGTACCCCTAAAAGGCTAGATGAGGAGTAGGGGGGGTATGGAACAGGCAGCACCCTCAAACCTTCAGAAGTATGAGATGAACCCCAACAACTTGGAAAGGTGGATCTCTCTCACACGTACCAACACAGACTATCCCCCAATTTAACTGATCCCCAAAGGTTTTTGATTAAATAGCGGAATAGAAAATATGATCCAAAAAAAGTGTATGTATATCACACGTACACAACCACACTAGGCCCCAATTACTATTGTTTGTACCCCTAAAAGGCTAGATGAGGAGTAGGGGGGGTATGGAACAGGCAGCACCCTCAAACCTTCAGAAGTATGAGATGAACCCCAACAACTTGGAAAGGTGGATCTCTCTCACACGTACCAACACAGACTATCCCCCAATTTAACTGATCCCCAAAGGTTTTTGATTAAATAGCGGAATAGAAAATATGATCCAAAAAAAGTGTATGTATATCACACGTACACAACCACACTGGGCCCCAATTACTATTGTTTGTACCCCTAAAAGGCTAGATGAGGAGTAGGGGGAGTATGGAACAGGCAGCACCCTCAAACCTTCAGAAGTATGAGATGAACCCCAACAACTTGGAAAGGTGGATCTCTCTCACACGTACCAACACAGACTATCCCCCAATTTAACTGATCCCCAAAGGTTTTTGATTAAATAGCGGAATAGAAAATATGATCCAAAAAAAGTGTATGTATATCACACGTACACAACCACACTAGGCCCCAATTACTATTGTTTGTACCCCTAAAAGGCTAGATGAGGAGTAGGGGGGGTATGGAACAGGCAGCACCCTCAAACCTTCAGAAGTATGAGATGAACCCCAACAACTTGGAAAGGTGGATCTCTCTCACACGTACCAACACAGACTATCCCCCAATTTAACTGATCCCCAAAGGTTTTTGATTAAATAGCGGAATAGAAAATATGATCCAAAAAAAGTGTATGTATATCACACGTACACAACCACACTAGGGCCCCAATTACTATTGTTTGTACCCCTAAAAGGCTAGATGAGGAGTAGGGGGGGTATGGAACAGGCAGCACCCTCAAACCTTCAGAAGTATGAGATGAACCCCAACAACTTGGAAAGGTGGATCTCTCTCACACGTACCAACACAGACTATCCCCCAATTTAACTGATCCCCAAAGGTTTTTGATTAAATAGCGGAATAGAAAATATGATCCAAAAAAAGTGTATGTATATCACACGTACACAACCACACTAGGCCCCAATTACTATTGTTTGTACCCCTAAAAGGCTAGATGAGGAGTAGGGGGGGTATGGAACAGGCAGCACCCTCAAACCTTCAGAAGTATGAGATGAACCCCAACAACTTGGAAAGGTGGATCTCTCTCACACGTACCAACACAGACTATCCCCCAATTTAACTGATCCCCAAAGGTTTTTGATTAAATAGCGGAATAGAAAATATGATCCAAAAAAAGTGTATGTATATCACACGTACACAACCACACTAGGCCCCAATTACTATTGTTTGTACCCCTAAAAGGCTAGATGAGGAGTAGGGGGGGTATGGAACAGGCAGCACCCTCAAACCTTCAGAAGTATGAGATGAACCCCAACAACTTGGAAAGGTGGATCTCTCTCACACGTACCAACACAGACTATCCCCCAATTTAACTGATCCCCAAAGGTTTTTGATTAAATAGCGGAATAGAAAATATGATCCAAAAAAAGTGTATGTATATCACACGTACACAACCACACTAGGCCCCAATTACTATTGTTTGTACCCCTAAAAGGCTAGAGAGTAGGGGGAGTATGGAACAGGCAGCACCCTCAAACCTTCAGAAGTATGAGATGAACCCCAACAACTTGGAAAGGTGGATCTCTCTCACACGTACCAACACAGACTATCCCCCAATTTAACTGATCCCCAAAGGTTTTTGATTAAATAGCGGAATAGAAAATATGATCCAAAAAAAGTGTATGTATATCACACGTACACAACCACACTGGGCCCCAATTACTATTGTTTGTACCCCTAAAAGGCTAGATGAGGAGTAGGGGGAGTATGGAACAGGCAGCACCCTCAAACCTTCAGAAGTATGAGATGAACCCCAACAACTTGGAAAGGTGGATCTCTCTCACACGTACCAACACAGACTATCCCCCAATTTAACTGATCCCCAAAGGTTTTTGATTAAATAGCGGAATAGAAAATATGATCCAAAAAAAGTGTATGTATATCACACGTACACAACCACACTAGGCCCCAATTACTATTGTTTGTACCCTAAAAGGCTAGATGAGGAGTAGGGGGGGTATGGAACAGGCAGCACCCTCAAACCTTCAGAAGTATGAGATGAACCCCAACAACTTGGAAAGGTGGATCTCTCTCACACGTACCAACACAGACTATCCCCCAATTTAACTGATCCCCAAAGGTTTTTGATTAAATAGCGGAATAGAAAATATGATCCAAAAAAAGTGTATGTATATCACACGTACACAACCACACTAGGCCCCAATTACTATTGTTTGTACCCCTAAAAGGCTAGATGAGGAGTAGGGGGGGTATGGAACAGGCAGCACCCTCAAACCTTCAGAAGTATGAGATGAACCCCAACAACTTGGAAAGGTGGATCTCTCTCACACGTACCAACACAGACTATCCCCCAATTTAACTGATCCCCAAAGGTTTTTGATTAAATAGCGGAATAGAAAATATGATCCAAAAAAAGTGTATGTATATCACACGTACACAACCACACTAGGCCCCAATTACTATTGTTTGTACCCCTAAAAGGCTAGATGAGGAGTAGGGGGGGTATGGAACAGGCAGCACCCTCAAACCTTCAGAAGTATGAGATGAACCCCAACAACTTGGAAAGGTGGATCTCTCTCACACGTACCAACACAGACTATCCCCCAATTTAACTGATCCCCAAAGGTTTTTGATTAAATAGCGGAATAGAAAATATGATCCAAAAAAAGTGTATGTATATCACACGTACACAACCACACTGGGCCCCAATTACTATTGTTTGTACCCCTAAAAGGCTAGATGAGGAGTAGGGGGAGTATGGAACAGGCAGCACCCTCAAACCTCAGAAGTATGAGATGAACCCCAACAACTTGGAAAGGTGGATCTCTCTCACACGTACCAACACAGACTATCCCCCAATTTAACTGATCCCCAAAGGTTTTTGATTAAATAGCGGAATAGAAAATATGATCCAAAAAAAGTGTATGTATATCACACGTACACAACCACACTAGGCCCCAATTACTATTGTTTGTACCCCTAAAAGGCTAGATGAGGAGTAGGGGGGGTATGGAACAGGCAGCACCCTCAAACCTTCAGAAGTATGAGATGAACCCCAACAACTTGGAAAGGTGGATCTCTCTCACACGTACCAACACAGACTATCCCCCAATTTAACTGATCCCCAAAGGTTTTTGATTAAATAGCGGAATAGAAAATATGATCCAAAAAAAGTGTATGTATATCACACGTACACAACCACACTAGGCCCCAATTACTATTGTTTGTACCCCTAAAAGGCTAGATGAGGAGTAGGGGGGGTATGGAACAGGCAGCACCCTCAAACCTTCAGAAGTATGAGATGAACCCCAACAACTTGGAAAGGTGGATCTCTCTCACACGTACCAACACAGACTATCCCCCAATTTAACTGATCCCCAAAGGTTTTTGATTAAATAGCGGAATAGAAAATATGATCCAAAAAAGTGTATGTATATCACACGTACACAACCACACTAGGCCCCAATTACTATTGTTTGTACCCCTAAAAGGCTAGATGAGGAGTAGGGGGGGTATGGAACAGGCAGCACCCTCAAACCTTCAGAAGTATGAGATGAACCCCAACAACTTGGAAAGGTGGATCTCTCTCACACGTACCAACACAGACTATCCCCCAATTTAAACTGATCCCCAAAGGTTTTTGATTAATAGCGGAATAGAAAATATGATCCAAAAAAAGTGTATGTATATCACACGTACACAACCACACTGGGCCCCAATTACTATTGTTTGTACCCCTAAAAGGCTAGATGAGGAGTAGGGGGAGTATGGAACAGGCAGCACCCTCAAACCTTCAGAAGTATGAGATGAACCCCAACACTTGGAAAGGTGGATCTCTCTCACACGTACCAACACAGACTATCCCCCAATTTAACTGATCCCCAAAGGTTTTTGATTAAATAGCGGAATAGAAAATATGATCCAAAAAAAGTGTATGTATATCACACGTACACAACCACACTAGGCCCCAATTACTATTGTTTGTACCCTAAAAGGCTAGATGAGGAGTAGGGGGGGTATGGAACAGGCAGCACCCTCAAACCTTCAGAAGTATGAGATGAACCCCAACAACTTGGAAAGGTGGATCTCTCTCACACGTACCAACACAGACTATCCCCCAATTTAACTGATCCCCAAAGGTTTTTGATTAAATAGCGGAATAGAAAATATGATCCAAAAAAAGTGTATGTATATCACACGTACACAACCACACTAGGCCCCAATTACTATTGTTTGTACCCCTAAAAGGCTAGATGAGGAGTAGGGGGGTATGGACAGGCAGCACCCTCAAACCTTCAGAAGTATGAGATGAACCCCAACAACTTGGAAAGGTGGATCTCTCTCACACGTACCAACACAGACTATCCCCCAATTTAACTGATCCCCAAAGGTTTTTGATTAAATAGCGGAATAGAAAATATGATCCAAAAAAAGTGTATGTATATCACACGTACACAACCACACTAGGCCCCAATTACTATTGTTTGTACCCCTAAAAGGCTAGATGAGGAGTAGGGGGGGTATGGAACAGGCAGCACCCTCAAACCTTCAGAAGTATGAGATGAACCCCAACAACTTGGAAAGGTGGATCTCTCTCACACGTACCAACACAGACTATCCCCCAATTTAACTGATCCCCAAAGGTTTTTGATTAAATAGCGGAATAGAAAATATGATCCAAAAAAAGTGTATGTATATCACACGTACACAACCACACTAGGCCCCAATTACTATTGTTTGTACCCTAAAAGGCTAGATGAGGAGTAGGGGGGGGTATGGAACAGGCAGCACCCTCAAACCTTCAGAAGTATGAGATGAACCCCAACAACTTGGAAAGGGGGATCTCTCTCACACAGTACCAACACAGACTATCCCCCAATTTAACTGATCCCCAAAGGTTTTTGATTAAATAGCGGAATAGAAAATATGATCCAAAAAAGTGTATGTATTCACACGTACACAACCACACTAGGCCCCAATTACTATTGTTTGTACCCCTAAAAGGCTAGATGAGGAGTAGGGGGGGTATGGAACAGGCAGCACCCTCAAACCTTACTCAGCTATGTCGATGAACCACCAACAACTTGGAAAGGGGGATCTCTCTCCACTCGTACACAAACACAGACTATCCCCCCAATTTAACCTTGATCCCCAAAGGTTTTGATTAATAGCGGATAGAAATATGATCCAAAATAAGTGTATATGTATATCACACGTACACAACCACAACTAGGCCCCAATTCTATTGTTTGTTCCCCTAAAAGGCTAGATGAGGAGGTAGGGGGTATGGAACACAGGCAGCACCCTCAACCT
>NC_138778.1:100427600-100514086 GCF_965119305.1 Pelophylax lessonae | reverse complement strand
CAATTTGTTTTATGCTACATATGTTTGGTAAAAAAAAATTGCAAAAAGCGTATTTTGTTTGGTTTGCGCAAAAGTTATTGTGTTTACTAACTAAGGGAAAGATTTTTGTCATTTTTGTTGTTTTTTTTTTTTAACGAGTAATGTCAGCGATCTGCAATTTCTTTTGCGGGACTGCGACATTGCGGCGGACAATTCGGACCCTTGACTGACATTTTTGACACTTTTGGGGTTACCAGTGACATTACTACAGTAATCAGTGCTATACATATGCACTTTTACTGTAAAAATGACACTGGCAGGGAAGGAGTTAACTTTATTTGAGAAGGAGGGGTTAAGTGTGTCCCTAGGGGCATGCTTCTAACTGTGATTGGATGTGGCTTGAGGTGTAAGAGCAGAGATCAACGGTCCTACATCGCAGAACCGTATGATCTCAATTCTTACACAAGGGAGAATGACAGGCAGCTGTGTTTACATTAGCCGCCTGCCTTTCTCCCACTGTAACGGACAATCGCGAGTGCCCGGCGGACATCGGGTCCGTCGGGCACACGCGCGGGGGGGTCCGTGAGCGAGCAGGAGTGGGAGCGCGCCTCCGGCGGCGCGCGCTCGCACCCTAGAGCCTCACAGGCTAGCGACGTAGACCTACGTCACTTTGCCTGTGAGGGGCTGACTGCCGACATAAATCCTCGTTAGGCAGTCGGCAAGTGGTTAAGAACTTTCAGATGGCAGAGCAGGCAGGTGGAGGTTAGCCTTCCTCGCAGATGGAGCTTTTTTTCGATTTTCGGGTCCAGAGGTCTGGCGGAGGTGTGGCAGGCATTGTGATTGATGATAAATCTACATCTGGGGACATTTCTTTTTTTTACTTTTTAACCGCTTCCATACAGAGCAGTTAGACACCCTTCCTGCCCAGACCAATTTTCAGCTTTCAGCACTCTCACACATTGAATGACAATTGCTCAGTCATGCTACACTGTAACCAAACAAAATTTGTATCATTTTTTTTCACACAAATAGAGCTTTCTTTTGGTGGTATTTGATCACAACTGGGGTTTTTTTTTTCGTGATATATGCAAAAAAAGAGCAAAAATTTTGAAAAAAAAAACACTTTTTTTTAGTTTCAATTATAAAATTTTGCAAAAAATTAATTTTTCTTCATACATTTGGGCCAAAATGTATACTGCTACATGTCTCTGGTAAAATTAACCCAAATTAGTGTATATTATTTAGTCTGTGTGAAAGTTATTGAGTCTAGAAGCTATGGTACCAATTACTGAAAATTGATCACACCAGATGTACTGACTGCCTATCTCCTTTCTTGAGGCCCTGAAATGTCAGGACAGTACAAATACCGCCCAAATGACCCCTTTTTGTAAAGTAGACAGTCCAAGGTATTTAGTAAGAGGCATGGTGGGTTTTTTGAAGTTTTAATTTTTTCCCACAATTCTTGGGAAAATGAAGAAAAAAATTTTTTTCTTTTTTTTCCCACAAAGTTGTCAATTTTTAAGCTATTTCTAACACATAGCATGTACACAGCAAAAATTACACCCAAAAATACATTCTGCTACTCCTTCCGAGTATGGCGATACCACATGTGTGAGACTTTTACACAACCTGGCCACAAAAAGAGACTCCACGTCCAAGAAGCACCTTCAGGCGTTGTAGAAGCATAAATACACATAAAACTTTCTTACTACCTATCACACTTTTCAAGGCCCTAGAGCACCAATACAATGGAAAAGTCCACAAAATGACCCCATTTTGGAAAGCAAACACTCCAACGTATATTCTATGAGGCATTATGGGTCATTTGAACATATCATTTTTTTCCACAGGTTTTTGGAAAATGTGGGAAAAAAATGAAAACTTTTTTTTTTTTACACAAAGTTGTCAATTTATAGGATATTCCTAACACATAGCATGTACAAAAATGACACCCCAAAATACATTCTGCCACTCCTCCTGAGTATGGCAATACCACATGTGTGAGACTTTTTCACAGCCTAGCCATATAGAGGGGCCTAACATCCAAGGAGCATCATCATGCATCCTAGCCACTTGCCTAGGCCTATTTTTGATATTTGGTGTTTACAAGCTAAAATCAGTTGTTTTGCTAGAAAACTGCTTAGAACCCCCAAACATTATATATTTTTTTTTAGCAGAGACCCTAGAGAATAAAATGGAGATTATTGCAATATTTTTTATCACACCGTATTTGCGCAGCGGTCTTCCAAACGCAATTTTTTTGGAAAAAATTCACTTTTTTAATTTAAAAATAAGAAACCGGTAAAGTTAGCCCAATTTTTTTCCATAATGTGAAAGATAATGTTACGCCGAGTAAATAGATACCCAACATGTCATGTTTCAAAATTGCGCACGCTCACGAATGGCGGCAAACATTGGTACTTACAAATCCCCATAGGCGACAATTTAAAAATTTCTACAGGTTGCCATCTTTGAGTTACAGAGGAGGTCTAGGGCTCAAATTATTCCCCTTGCTCTAACGATCGCGCCAATACCTCACATGTGTGGTTTGAACACCGTTTACATATGTGGGCGGGGTTTCTGTATGCGTTCGCTTCTGCGCGCGAGCTCACGGGGACAGGGCGCTTTAATTTTTTTTTTTTACTATTTATTTTATTTATTATTTTTTATTTTTACACCGTTTAAAAAAAAAAAAATGATCATTTTTATTTCTATTAAAAGGAATGTAAACATTCCTTGTAATAGAAATAGGCACGACAGGACCTCTTTTTTGTGAGATCTGGGGTCAAAAAGTCCTCAGATCTCACAAGTACACTAAAAGATAGAAAAAAAAAAAATTATTATATAAAATGAAAAAAAAAAAAAAAAAAAAGGACCTTTAAACCGGTTGCTAGGCAACAACATTTTCCAAAGCTCCGGTCCTCCAAGACCATAGAGTCAAGTGAGGGCAAGCTTGCCCTCACTCGACATCCTGTCTGTGAGGATCTGGGACCGGATCGATTTCCCCGGGCGGGTCAAGTAAGCGGGGAAAAGGACCGGAACGCAGCGGGAGGGGGGGGCGCCTCTTCCGCCATCCCGGAAGGGTGATCCCACGGTGAATCCGCCGCTGGGACCACCCTTATCGGAAAGCCAACCGTCCACCGTTTAAAAAAATACCAGGGTTATGGCAGCTATCTGCTGCCATAACACCGGTATTTAGGTTTAAACGGAGGACGTATATAAACCTTTTTGGACTTGGACATGGTGGCTGTATGAAGGGTGACAGGTACTCGGGTACTTTGTTGGGCAGGTGACAGGTACTCTGGTACTGATGAGCAGGTGGCAGGTACTCGGGTACTCCGATAGGCAGGTGACAGGTACTCGGGTACTCTGATGGGCAGGTGACAGGCAGGTGATAGGTACTGATGAGTAGTACTGATACTGATAGGTGATACTGTACTGATGGGTACTGATGATCAGTACTGATACGTGATAGGTACTGATGAGTACTGATGAGTAGTGATGGGTACTGATGAGCAGGCGGCAAGTACTCGGGTACTTCAGGCGTCAGGTACTCTGATGAGCAGGTGGAAGGTACTCGGGTACTCTGATGGGTAGGTGACAGGTACTCAGGTACTCTGATGACGGGTACTCCGTTGACAGGTACTCAAAGTACCCGAGTACCCGTCATCAGAGTACCTGCGTACCTGTCATCAGAGTACCCGAGTACCTGTCATCAGAGTACCCGAGTACCTGTCATCAGAGTACCCGAGTACCCGTCATCAGAGTACCCGAGTACCCGTCATCAGAGTACCCGAGTACCCATCATCAGAGTACCCGAGTACCTGTCATCAGAGTACCCGAATACCTGTCACCAGCCCATCAGAGTACCCGAGTACCTGTCATCAGAGTACCTGAATACCTGTCACCAGCCCATCAGAGTACTCGAGTACCTGTCATCTGAGTACTTGGTGGCCTGATGGGCTGGTGACAGGTACTCGGGTACTTTGATGGGCTAGTGACAGGTGCTTTTTATTGGGGGGGGGGGTAGCAATCAGTGTGTTTAGCGTGCACTGTAATCGGTAACTAGCTGTTACCACAATCTCCTCCTCTCACAGGATCAGTGTGTGAGGAGGAGAACACGGTGACAGCTAGTTACCGTGTTCTCTGTTGACATTTGTGACCGGCTGTGATTGGACACAGCCGGTCAGGTGGTAAAGAGCCAATTTCATTGTCTCTTTACCTAGATCGGGGATCGACTCTGTCCGAGGGACGAGCCTCGTCCCCGATCGCTGCTCTGCGCGCCCCCGGGGGCGCGCATTGCAGAGAGAAGGAGCGGCTCGTGCTGGAGCCGCTCATGTGATCGGCTGTGATTGACACAGCCGATCACGTGGTAAACAACCAATTTCTATTGGCTGTTTACCTTGATCAGGGATGGGCTATGTCCGAGGGACGAGCCTCATCCCTGATCGCGCCGCTGCGCGCCGCCGGGGGCGCGCACTGGCTGCTAGAACGGGCCGACGTCATATGACAGCGGCCCGGATCCTTACAACCACTTTGCCTACGTCATATTACATGACTCGGTATGGAAGTGGTTAAAAAACTTTCAAAAGCTGTGTATTTTTCAGATTCCAATAAGTCCCCTGCCTGCAGACCCCTACAACCACAGCCCAGGGTTGTCAGGAAGAGGCCCTTATCCCCATCAAGATGGGGACAAAGCACTTTAAGGTGGAAAGGGCAGAGCTTCCCCTCCCCAAAAGGACCTTCCAATGTTGAGGGTACATGACCTGGTAATGGTTTAGGAGGGTTGGGGGCTTGTCCCTCCCTTTCCTGATCTGTCGGCTGCATACTCAGAAAAGGATCTGGTATAATTTTGGAGGGGGTACGGCCATGCCATTTTTAAAAAAATGTTGGAGTGGAGTTCCCCTAAAATCTATACCAGACCCAAAAGGCCTGGTCTGTATTGGGGGAGGCCCCCCCCCCATGCCATTTTTTAAAAAACATTTTTTGTATTTCCGGCAATTTAGATGTCATTTTTTTTCTTTATATATGCCAGTTTTGCTGCAGCAGGTTCTATACACGGTGTAGCAGGTGCACCACTTTACAGGCAGCCTAACGGGCACTATGTTTAAAGGAGTTTTTCATTTTTATTGTTTCACTTTAAGCATCATTAAAATCACTGCTCCTGTAAAAACTATCTGTTTTTAAAAAAAATGTTTTGCATTGATACATGTCCCCAGGACACTACCCAAACCTCCGTACCCTTTTTACAGCCAATAACTTGCATATAAGCCTTCAAAATGGGGACTTCTGATTTTTCAAGTTTGGGTCCGATAGACTTTAATAGAGTTTGCGGCTCGGGCCTGAACTTTTGCCATGTTCGAGAGTTCTGGTGTGAACCGAACCAGTTCTCTACCTCTGATCAGTGTGGCTCCATCCAAAGGGACCTCCCTCCTCCTGGGCTCCTTCTGTAGTGGATAATACCATCAGATCAGAGCCTAGAGAAAGCTTCTGTCAGTTCTTGGAGTAATATTGTGACCGCAGATGGCATTTCTCCCCACCAGCCTCTTGTCACGATAATAGAGCAGACGATCGCAAATCTGGAGAACCAGAGCACCCTGTAGGAGATAAAGGGCAGGTGTCCTGGGTGTCCGGCACTTGGGTGCCCCTGTGAGGTGAATTTGCTGAGTCAGATTCATGTGATGCTTGAATTCAGTTTGAATCTTGGGACGGTTCCGCAGAATCTGGGACGACTAGGAACTATGAATAATTTATAAAGCCCAACATAAAACAATAATGAATATTTCATTTTTATTTGTTTCCAGTATTTATATACTGTAGCACTAATGTGTGCTTTACAAAGCACATAGAAACAGTACAGTATATTTACATTTTAAATGTATGTGGTGTAACTACCTATACTGATGTTGGTATTTGACTCTGTAATCCTCTATACAGCAGGCCAGTAATGAGAGCCAATTAGCCTCTGTGACTGACCCCATACTCAAGAAGAGAATGTCCGCCATATAAGCTTCCCTTGCCTGGTACCAGCACGATCCAAGATCCCTTAGCCCACCCAGTCACTTGTCGAAACATCAGTGTAGGGCGGTAAGAAGCATAAGACTGTTTATTCCAACACAGGCACAAAGAGATATAAACTCAGGGGACAATCAACTCCTTCCCTTTAGCAGCTAATCCACATACATATATACATCCCATAATAGGTTGATCTCAAGGCAGACAGAAACAATAGAGAACAATGGGAAACAGGCACTTCATAACAAACCCCACCCCACCTCCAAATATCTAGCAATGGTCTATGAGATAAACTCCTACAAGCAACCTGAAAAGGTCGAACCCATGTATCATAAATATTACTGTCCTAAGTAAAAGCACAAACACAAACAACACAAATAGAACCCAGGATAACCAGGGTAACACGAAATGCTGAGTCCTGTGTGGTTGTACTGTGAGTCTGGTTAGTGCAGAGCCGAATGGGGGTTCTCGGTCACCCTGTGCCTCTAGTAGACACAGGGTGACTTACACATAGGAGGGGCCGGGGAAGCTGGACAAGGAGTTTCCTGACCTCTCTAAGGTAATCAAGGTTCCACAAGCCCCCTGCCCAAAGCCTCTGCTGCAGTGTACATGTGCTAAAAAAGAGCATGCTGACAGGAGGAGAGAGAAGAGGCATAAGGACAAGTTGTATGTGGTGATGTAATTACTGTAGAGAACAAAACATAAGTTCTGTGCACATGGAGTAAGTGTGCTTGAACCTGGGGCACCACTGTTTGGCAAGTAACCAAATTGGTCTACGCAACTTTTACAGACATATAGAAATTAACACATTTTTGTTAACACCCTGATGTTTTTTATTGAATATTTAGGATATTGTTGGGTAGGATTACCAAACACTGGTGCATGGCGAAAAATGAGTGAATTGTTATATGCGTGCTTAACTAGCATTATTTACGCAAAATTTACTTCTTGCCGCCAGCCCACCATCAAATGACGGCGGAGCGGCTCTTGTTCTGGGACGTCATCATATGATGGTGCATCAGAACAGCCTCTCTTGTGCGCCTGCGGGGGCGCGCAGTGATCGTGGCTGCGCCATGTTGCTAGGACACGGCGCGACCCCGATCTGGGTATAGAGCCAATGACGGGGCTCTTTACTCATGTGATTGACTGTGTCCAATCACAGCCGGTCACATGGAAATGAGGAAATGACGTTTATCGGCTCTCCTCACCTCACACGGTCAGAATGTGTGGCGAGGAGAGCCGATCAGTGGCTCCTCCTCAAAGGGGAACCTAGGAAAGGTAATCAGGGCACTAATCAACAGTGCCCTGATTACTGTAAAGTAAAAAAACAGTTCCCATAAGTCCCCCAAGAAATGCCCATCATGGCCCACCATCAGTGCCCACAGTGCCCACCATAAGTGCCCCTAGTGTTTAGTGCCTGCTCATCTGTGCTGCCCATCAGTGTCCATCAGTGCCGCCTGTCAGTGCCCATCAGTGCTGCCCATCAGTGCCCATCAGTGCCACCTCTCAGTGCCCATCTGTGCCGCCTCTCAGTGCCCATCAGTGCTGTCTTTCAGTGCCCATCAGTGCCGCCTAGCAGTGCCACCTAACAGTGCCCATAAGTGCAGCATATTAGTACCTCCTCATCAGTGCCCATAAGTGCCACCTCATCAGTGCCCATCAGTGCAGCCTATCAGTGCCCATCAGTGTCGCCTCATCAGCGCACATCAGTGAAGGAGAAAAATTACTTATTTTCAAAATTTACTCACAGAAAATAAGAAAAACCTTTTTTTTTTTTCAAAATTTTCTGTCTTTTTTTATTTTATTTTTGTAAGAAATAAAAAACCCAGCGGTGATTAAATACCACCAAAAGAAAGCTCTATTTGTGTGAAAAAAAATGATAAAAATGTCATATGGGTATATTTTAGCATGACCGTGCAATTGTCATTCAAAGTGTGACAGCGCTGAAAGCTGAAAATTGGCCTGGGCAGGAAGGGGTGAAAGTGCCCTGTATTGAAGTGGTTAATCAAAGTGGTGCATGCCAATGCCTTTATTTTATGCAAGATGGAGCAGCACCAGGTTCCACCATGTGCCAAAATTTTGATTGAAATCTGAGGTAATCTTCCTAAAATGTTCTCCTCTCCTTCCTGCGATGCCGTGGAAGATCACTGTAGTAGCCACCACTACTACAGTGATCCTCATGGTCTTCCAGGAGGTCAATAATTTAACACAGGCGCTATTCAGAGAACACCTCAGTTTTTCTGAATGAATACAAGGCATTCTCTGATTGGATAAGGTGCGCACTGTGAACCCCACCTCGTCCAATCAGAGAGAACTTTAGATTCATTGACTAACTTCAATTGTTCTCTGAAAGGTGCCTGTTCCAATTTCAAATGGCGTCCTGTGTTCACTGTGCAGCAGGGCAGCCACTCATCATGTGACCTGAAAGACCGTGAGGATCACTGTAGTAACGGGTGGCAGCTACTACAGTGATTTCCAGCTTCCACATGAGCTAGGTGTAGAATATATACTGAACAAAATTATAAACGCAACACTTGTTTTTGCCCTCATTTTTCATGAGCTGAACTCAAAGATCTAAGAAAACCAGGATTCATCCGTAAAGAGAACACCTCTCCAAAGTGCCAGACACCATTGAATGTGAGCATTTACCCACTCAAGTCGGTTACCACGGTGAAATGCAGTCAGGTCAAGACCCCGATGAGGACAACAAGCATACAGATGAGCTTCCCTGAGATGGTTTCTGACAGTTTGTGCAGAAATTCTTTGGTTATTCAAACCGATTGTTGCAGCAGATTTCCAGGTGACTGGTCTCAGACGATCTTGGAGGTGGAGATGCTGGATGTAAAGGTCCTAGGCTGGTGTGGTTATATGTGGTCTGCGGTTGTGAGGCCAGTTGGATGTACTGCCAAATTCTCTGAAACGCCTTTGGAGATGGCTTATGGTAGAGAAATGAACATTCAATTCATGGGCAACAACTCTGGGGGCCATTCCTGCAGTCAGCCAATTGCACCCTCCATCAATACCTGTGACATCTGTGCCATTGTGCTGTGTGATAAAACTGCACATTTTAGGCCCCTTTCACACTATCCATCCGTCGGACGGATTCAGTTTTTCTCAGCGGGGGATAGAGCCGCCGATCCCCCGCTGAGCAGGAGGATGACAGCTGTTCTCCGTGCTGTGTGCGGAGACACAGCTGTCAGTTCCCCATGCATCTCTATGGGGGAGATCGGATGGGAACGGACCGTCGGTCCGTTCCCATCCGATCCCATCCCATCCCATCCGCTGGACGGGTGGAAAATAGGGTTTCCATCTGTCCAGATTTGACGGATCGGATCGGTTTGGGTGTGAGCGGACATGTCTCCGCTGACATCTGATCCACCATAGAGATGCATGGGGGGACCGTTCAGATCAGCCAAAAAAACGGACAGGCGGATCTGAATGGTCCGCCTGTGTGAAAGGGGCCTTAGAGTGGCCTTTTATTGTGGGCAGCCTAAGGCACACCTGTGCAATAATCATGCTGTCCAATCAGCATCTTGTTATGTCACACCTGTGAGGTGGATGGATTATCTCAGCAAAGGAGAAGTACTCGCTAACACAGATATAGACAGATTTGTGACCAATATTGGAGAGAAATAGGCCTTTTGTGTACATAGAAAAAGTCTTAGATCTTTGAGTTCAGCTCATGAAAAATGGGGGCAAAAACAAAAGTGTTGCGTTTATAATTTTGTTCAGCGTATATACTTACATATATATATTTATATACTTACTAAGTTGGATCAGTATAACTATGTAAAAATATTCATACATGGAATTCTTCTTTAATTCCCCCCATGTGCTTTGGTTGACCAAAATCTATATCAGGGGTAACTTAGATTAATGGAGAAATTTGGGTTCTGTAAAAAATAAACTTTTATACTCACCTCCATGTCGCAGCATCGGTGTGATGATGCAGCTGTCCCCTGCCGTTGTTCCGTGAAAAAACCATACCCGTGAGAAAACCATACCCTCGTCACTTCTGGTGCAACTACGGAGGGTACGGATTTCTCACGGTAGTTACACTTGCCGCCATTACATTAAAACAGCTCCTCTGCAACATAAATCATCTCCGCTCCTTCCCCTGTCACTTCCCTCATCTCGCCTAATAAATATAAAAGCGGATCACGGAGCCGAGATCGGCGTCATTTACATCTCATATACCCGCCGCCGCTTATATATTTATTAGGGGACATCAGGGAAGTGACAGGGATAGGAGAGCAGATGTTTGATGTTGCAGCCGAACTGTTTTAATGATACCGCCGCAAGTATAACATTTCACACAGTGCCGTGATTATTTCCTACCCTCTGAGCATGCACACTTGTGAACTTCTTTGCTGTTCAGTTATGTCTCCGGGGCTCTGAGCATGCGCACTGCTGCGCTGCTCAGCTGTTTCACACAGGAAGTGACGAGGGTATGGTTTCTTCACGGGGTATGGTTTTTTAACGTTACACCGGCTCTGAGTCAGAGAGCTGAGTGATCACATGACTGCTGATTGCTCAGTTATCGATCAGCTCTGAGCAGAGAACGGTGACTGTCAGTCACCGCTCTCTGCTTTGCCCCTCCAGTGCTCACTGGGAAGGGGTGGAGGCAGGCACAGCTAGCTCCAGCTCTGAGTGATGTGCTGAGAGGTGGAGCCAACTGTCAATCAGCCAGCTGGGTGGATCCTGACAATATTGTTGGGATCCTTTTAGAGCCTGGCGCAACTCTGCCACATCAGCTGGTAGTGGGCAATACCCAGTTATCAGCTGATTCTGGTTTGCGGACGACAGCAAATGTAAGTGCAATCCTGTGACCAACAAGAGAAGTATTATCAAAAAATCTTTGGCCAAACTTCTCTTTTAAGCAGGTAGATATTATGATAGGATTATTTAAAGCGACATTCTTCCCTCTATTAGCCACTGTAATGGTAGCCACACACAGTTTTATTATCTGGTTGATACATTCAAAATGATGGAATCTGCAAACAAATATCCATAACTTTAGTCGATTTATCCTAAATTTAGATCAGATTCAATCAAACTGAATCAATCAGTCCTGGGAGGAAAATGAGTGATTTCTTTGCATCTATTGACAGCAATAAGAACACTTTTTTCAAGAATACGATTGTATTTTTATTGATCACACTATCAGAGTACATAATGGAAACATAGATGTTTTCAATAATTTATCATTGTAAGTTATGATCGTATCTTAGCTATTGACTGAAACCTACACTCACCGGCCACTTTATTAGGTAGACCTTGCTAGTACCGAGTTGGACCCCCTTTTGCCTTCAGAACTGCCTTCTGCCTTAATTCTTCATAGCATAGATTCGACAAGGTGTGGGAAACATTCCTCAGAGATTTTGGTCCATATTGACATGATAGCATCATGTAGTTGCTGCAAATTTATTGGCTGCAAATCTCCCATTCCACCACATCACAAAAGTGTTCTATTGGATTGAGATCTGGTGACTGTGGAGGCCATTGGAGGACAGTGACCTCATTGTCATGTACAAGAAACTAGTGGTGAGATGAGCTTTGTGACATGGTGCATTATCCTACTGGAAGGAGCCATCAGAAAATGGGTGCACTGTAGTCATAATGGGATGGACATGGTCAGCAGCAATACTCAGGTGTGCCGTGGTGTTTAACCACTTGCCGACCGCTCACTGGAGCTCTACTGCTGCAAAGTGGTTAGTTCCCGTCCAGCGACGTAGACCTACGTCGTTGGACTCCTCCCCTTTTGGGAGGCGCACGCGCGCCACCGGAGGCTCACTCCCGCTGTATTCAGTCACAGCGGGAGTCGGGCCAGGGGAGGAGCGGGGGTGATCACTGCCGCTCTTCACCGATCGTCGGGGAATCGAGTTTGGAGATCCGCCCGCTTGTGTAAACAAATCGGGCGGATCTCCTAAGTGACAGACAGTGACAGATTGCAGGGTTCAGCATAGCTGAATCTGCAATCTGTCCTTGTGTTACTCAGTCACCTCCCCCCACACACGTTAGTAAGCACCAGGCATACATTAACCCCTCCCTCTCCAATAAAATTAACCCCTTCCCTGCCAGTGTCATTTTTACAGTAACAGTGCATATTTATAGCACTGATTACTGTAGAAATGTCACTGGTACCCCCAAAAGTGTCAAAAATGTCAGTCAAGGGTCCGATCTGTCCGCCGCAATGTCGCAGTCCCGCAAAAAAAATCGCAGATCGCCGCCATTACTCGTTAAAAAAAAAACACCAAAAATTACAGAAATCTTTCCCTTAGTTAGTAAACGCAATAACTTTTGCGCAAACCAATCAAAATACGCTTATTGTGATTTTTTTTTTTACCAAACATAGGTAGCAGAAAACAAAAATTGTTATTTTTTCAAAATTGACGCTCTTTTTTTGTTTATAGCGCAAAAAGTAAAAATCGCACAGGTGATCAAATACCACCAAAAGAAAGCTCTGTTTGTGGGAAAAAAAGGACGTAAATTTCGTTTGGGTACGGCGTCGCACGACTGTGCAATTGTCAGTTAAATTCGCACAGCGCCGAATCGCAAAAAGTGGCCTGGACGTAAGACAGCAAAATCCTCCGGTGGTAAAGTGGTTAAACGATGCTCAATTGGTACTAAGGGGCCTAAAGTGTGCTAAGAAAATATCCCCCACACCATTACACCACCACCACCAGCCTGAACCGTTGATACAAGGCAGGGTGGATCCATGCTATTATAATGTTTACGCCAAATTCTGACCCAACCATCTGAATGTTGCAGCTGAAATTGAGACTCATCAGACCAGGCAATGTTTTTCCAGTCTTCTATCGTCCAATTTTGGTGAGCCCTGTAGCCTCTGTTTTCTGTTCTTAGCTGACAGAAGTGGCACCTGGCGTGGTCTTCTGGTGCTGTAGTCCATCTGCTTCCAGGTACGATGTGTTGTGCATTTAGAGTGGTATTCTGCATACCTTGGTTGTAACGAGTGATTATTTGAGTTACTGTTGCCTTTCTAACATCTCAAAGCAGTCTACCCATTCTCCTCTGACATCAACAAGGCATTTTCGTCCTCACAACACCCGCTCACTGGATATTTTTTCTTTTTTGGACCATTCTCTGTAAACCCTAGAGATGGTTGTGTGTGAAAATCCCAGTAGATCAGCAGTTTTTCAAATACTCAGACCAGCCTGTCTTGCACAACCATGCCACATGCAAGGTCACTTAAATCCCCTTTCTTCCCCATTCTGATGCTCTGTTTGTAGTTCAGCAAGTCATCTTCACCACATCTAGATGCCTAAATGCATTGAGTTTCTGCCATGTAATTGGCCGATTAGCAATATGTGTTACCAAGCAATTGAACAGGCGTATCTAATAAAGTGGCCGGTGAGTGTATTTTGCCATGGGTGGCATATTGATTGAAAAAAATTGTCGACTATAGGTCAATTATTCCTATCAGAAGAGATTTATCGGAAAATATATCTATTATTTATTAAAGGGTTTAGGGCCACCATAAGGTAGATGGGACAACCGTAGATTTTTTTTTTTTAACCACTTGCCGACTGCCGCACGACTATTTACGTCGGCAGTCAGCCCCTCACAGGCAGAGCGACGTAGGGCTATGTCGCTAGCCTGTAAGGGTTTTGGGAGCGAGCGCACGCCGCCAGATGCATGCTCCCACTTGGTCACGGACCCCCCCGCGCGTGTGCCCGGCGGACCCGATGTCCGCCAGGCAATCGCGATCGTCCGTGACAGCGGGAGAAAGGCAGGCGGCTAATGTAAACAAAGCCGCCTGTCAGTTCTCCCTGTGTATGAATGGTGATCAAACGGTTCTACTATGTAGGACCATTGATCACTGTTCTTACACATCAAGCCACAGCCAATCACAGTTAGAAACACGCCCCTAGGACACACTTAACCCCTCCCTCTCCAATACAGTTAACTCCTTCACTGCCAGTGTCATTTTTAGAGTAACAGTGCATATGTATAGCACTGATTACTGTAGTAATGTCACTGGTACCCCCAAAAGTGTCAAAAATGTCAGTCAAGGGTCCGATCTGTCCGCCCCAATGTCGCAGTCCCGCAAAAAAAAATCGCAGATCGCCGCCATTACGCTTTAAAAAAAAAAACAACAAAAATGACAAAAATCTTTCCCTTTGTTAGTAAACGCAATAACTTTTGCGCAAACCAATCAAAATACGTTTTTTGTGATTTTTTTTTACCAAACATATGGTACAAAAAAAAATTGGCCTAAAATGTTAAAAAATTTTGATTTTTACATTTTTTTGGGGAATTTCAAAAATGTGAAAAATATTGTTATTTTTGCAAAATTGACGCTCTTTTTTTGTTTATAGCGCATGATCAAAAAATCGCACAGGTGATCAAATACCACCAAAAGAAAGCTCTGTTTGTGGGAAAAAATGAACGCCACATTAGTTTATGTACAGTGTCGCACGACCGCGCAATTGTCCGTTAAAGTCACGCAGTGCCGAATCGCAAAATAGGCCCTGGTCAGGAAGGGGGTAAAATCTTCCGGGGCTTAAGTGGTTAAAGGATAGATAGGCAGATCCACTGTCAGTTGTAAGATCTGTCTGTCTATGGCTATGAAAGCAGCCCATGGCAGACTGGTGATCCCCCCTCCTCCATCCACCTCTGTAGACGGTGGAGGGTGACAGCTGTAATGCTAATCTGTGTTGTTCTTTAGGCTGCTTGCAGTAGTTCCAATTTCAAGATGGGAGGGGCTCTTTTTTACCTCCCAGAATTAAAAACCTGAACAGATCCCAGCGCTCTGCAAACCAAGACTAGAACCGAGAAGGTGAACGGACGTCACAGTAAGGACCCCATTTACTCTGATTTCATACACTGCCTTATAGGATGCTTCTGGGAAAGTTCTGATTTTTTTCTGGGATCTTATATATCTTCTTATTTCATTCTGCAATGCCTTAATAAGTATTTAGGGGACCAGTCCATTATGGAATATTTCATACTATGTATGGGACATAGGGGTTACAGCCTAGACTCGCTCCCAGTAGGACGCTCGTCTTTTGGCTAGACGTTCCCGAGTCATGGTACGGCTCAGATAGGAATCCTTTAAACTCATTTGGAAACATTAGTTCATTAAGTCTGCTTTGATCGTTCCTTCTTGGCAAGCAGCGTTCGCTAATTTGCTATTTTGGTTGTTTTCATTGCATTACCAGGAAATGTACTACAGTGATTTGGGATTAGTTTGTAACCTTAAGAGTCTGTTTAGATCTGAGCAGTTTTGTATAGCATTAGGTAAGCGCGTTGTCATGCGTCAATGTGAGTTTATGTGTTGATGCTAAATTTCAACGCGTTTTTGAATTTCAAATTTGGAGTGGATAGGGTTACCAGCCATTAACCAAGGCTTATTAATGCCTGTAGCCAACGCATCAAACCGCATGTGATATGCATTTCGGGGTGCTGCGATTGACTTCTATGGGCCAACGCACTAAGAAAAAAAGGGAAATTTTTTTTTTCATTATTTTTTTTTTTAAAGCGCTGAGAAGGGGAAAAAAAATACTATCTTTAATATGTCAGACTACTGAAACATGCATTACAATGCAACAGTGTATATGGACCCTTAGTAATCTCTGTGTATATGGACCCTTAGTAATCTCTGTGTTAATGGACCCTTAGTAATCTCTGTGTTAATGGACCCTTAGTAATCTCTGTGTATATGGACCCTTAGTAATCTCTGTGTAAATGGATCCCTAGTAATATCTGTGTAAATTGATCCCTAGTAATCTGTGTAAATGGACCCTTAATAATCTCTGTGTAAATGGACCCTTAGTAATCTCTGTGTAAATGGATCCTTAGTAATCTCTGTGTAAATGGACCCTTAGTAATCTCTGTGTAAATGGATCCCTAGTAATATCTGTGTAAATGGACCCTTAGTAATCTCTGTGTAAATGGACCCTTAATAATCTCTGTGTAAATGGACCCTTAATAATCTCTGTGTAAATGGAACGTTAGTAATCTCTGTGCTAATGGGCCCTTAGTAATCTCTGTGTAAATGGACCCTTAGTAATCTCTGTGTAAATGGACCCTTAGTAATCTCTATGTAAATGGATCCTTAGTAATCTCTGTGTAAATGGATCCCTAGTAATCTCTGTGTAAATGGACCCTTAATAATCTCTGTGTAAATGGACCCTTAATAATCTCTGTGTAAATGGACCCTTAGTAATCTCTGTGTAAATGGACCCTTAGTAATCTCTGTGTAAATGGACCCTTAGTAATCTCTGTGTAAATGGATCCCTAGTAATCTCTGTGTAAATGGACCCTTAATAATCTCTGTGTAAATGGACCCTTAGTAATCTCTGTGTAAATGGACCCTTAGTAATCTCTGTGTTAATGGATCCTAATCTCTGTGTAAATGGACCCTTAGTAATCTCTGTGTAAATGGACCCTTAGTAATCTCTGTGTCAATGGACCCTTAGTAATCTCTGTGTCAATGGATCCTTAGTAATCTCTGTGTAAATGGATCCTTAGTAATCTCTGTGTAAATGGATCCTTAGTAATCTCTGTGTTAATGGACCCTTAATAATCTCTGTGTTAATGGACCCTTAGTAATCTCTGTGTAAATGGACCCTTAGTAATCTCTGTGTAAATGGATCCTTAGTAATCTCTGTGTAAATGGATCCTTAGTAATCTCTGTGTAAATGGACCCTTAGTAATCTCTGTGTAAATGGACCCTTAGTAATCTCTGTGTTTTGACCTGAGCCACCATTGGATTAGTGCAGATTGTAGAACTACGACTGCTGGACCATTCCAAGCTCTAACAGGTAATCCTGGGGCTTGTAGTTCAACAATAGACAGAAAAAATGTGTGTTTTATACAGTAGAGGCTTAAATGTGGTTGAGGACAGTAACAGAATAATGGTGTCAAATTCATTATATCATAGTTATTTAACAGCATCTCTCCGCTTTGAGATTGTTAGGGCTCATGCACACATGATGATTTTAGGGGCGTCTGGCGCTTTTTTTGTTTTTTACTGCCTCTAAGCGCTCCTCCATGTTAGCCTATGTGTCCATGCACACATAAACTTTCAGAGGAGTTTGGAGGCATAAGCGTTTTGGAGCAGTAAGGAAAAACGACTGCCTGTGCTTCCTGGAGCAGAGGCTGTTTGGCTGTAAAAACGCAAAACACCTAAAAACGCAGCTAAACGCTGTAACAAGCACTTAGCCTTGTTTTGAGATTTTACATTTTTTATTGAAAAAAACACAGAAAAACACTATTCAAAAACGCGGTTAAAAGCATGTTTTTAATGCTGATTTTTTTTCGTGAATGCAGCGCTGGTGTTTTTAAAAATGCCCTGTGTGCCTAAGCCCTTACAATTCAGCGGCTAGATTATTAACTATTGTATGAGAACGTTTGTAGAGGTTTCAGATTTTTCATGTCTTACTAGCACACTGACATATACACTATTATAGGATAAAGTGATCTTCTTTCCATATCATGACTATATAACTTTTGTACAATCGACTTTAGATCTACCAAAACCCAATCTATTCACTCAATATGTATCCAATTACAACAGAAGAAGGTTTATTCAATATTGTATGTATAAGCAATCTGCCAGAGCTCCGCTGGTTGTTCAGTTTTTTTTAGCAAGGTAACATGGAACACTTTAACATCCAGGGTCAGGATCTTTATTTCAGCCATGTGACTGTCATTTTCAAATTGTATTGGTCTCAGCTGAAAACAACTGTCACTTTTTTTAAAAACTACCTATCCTTATCCTGGTGCTAAACCTTCGTAAATCAACAGTTACTGAAACCTGCCATACAGGCTGGAGTTTCAGTTGAGGTTCACCATCACTGCCCTATACAGTCTGATTCACACCCATGTCTCCCATTGGGCCATTCAATAACCACCAGTTTTACCATTGGTTGTTATCTCCTCCTAAGGCTGATCATACACTAACCCATCCAATAGTATCCACCAACTGTGGTGGCCATACATGCTTCAATCAATTTATTTTCTGATGGATCTCTCCTGATAGGAGTAATTGATTGGCAGTCAACAACCCAATTGATCAATATGGCACACACAGGGAAGTGGGATTTGTTTTGACCATTGACCATCTGGAATGGTCAATAGTTGAAAGATCTGATCGTTATCAAATCTTATCAATCACCTCTATATTTCCTCCATGCAGCCTCATAATCTGATAGATCGAAATATGACCGGATGCATGACCAAAGCATCTCAGTGCTGCCAATCGATGCAAAAAATTAGGGCTGCCATGGTTGATTGTATAGTGCAACGATGGCGAACCTTGGCACCCCAGATATTTTGAAACTACATTTCCCATGATGCTCATGCACTCTGCAGTGTAGTTGACCGTCATGGGAAATGTAGTTCCAAAACATCTGGGGCGCCAAGGTTCGCCATCACTGGTATAGTGTATAGCCAGCTTAAGGAAGCCCTAGATGCCCAATTCTCACCAGCTGGGCCCTTGTATCAGGTAAATTATAGCCACGTTATGAGGAATGATTAGAAGAAATGAATTTATTCTCTCTTGAGAAGAGGAGATTAAGGGGATATATGATCACCATGTACAAATACTTAAGGGGTCCATATAGTGAACTTGGTGTTGTTATTCACTTTAAAGTGATTGTAAAGTCTCATTTCTTTTTCTCTTAAAACAAGAAACATGTTATATTTACCCCCTCTGTGTAGTTGGTTTTGCACAGAGCAGCCTGGATCCTCCTCTTCTCCTCTTTTTGGTTTCCATGCGTTATTTCAGGCATTTTTCATGCATATTTTAGTCGTTTTTTGCAGGTGTTTGGAGGCAGGCATTGATGTCTAACAAAAGCACTGGTAATCTGCCAAAAAATAAGCTTTTGTACTTTTTTGAGCTTCAGGCGTTTTGCTTCAGGCGACAAAACACTCATATGTGAACAGGGGCCATTGAAATGAATTGGGTTTTGCTTGTTGGGCCTTTTGAGACTTCAGAGATAAGTGTGTTTTACTAGCTAAAAAACACTCAGGTGTGAACAAGGCCTTAAGGTCATCACAGAGGACAAGGGGGCATTCTTTATGTCTGGAGGAAAAGAGATTTGATCTTCAAATAAGGGAAGGTTTCTTCACAGTAAGAGCTGTGAAAATGTGTCAAGAGGTGGTTCTGGCCAGCTCAGTAGATTGCTGGGTTCTTTCCTAAATGCACATAATATAACTAGGTACTAATATTTATAGGTAAAAGTTGATCCAGGGAATATCTGATTGCCTCTCGGGGGATCAGGAAGGAATTTTTACCCCCACTAAATAATATTTTAACCACTTGCCGACTGCCTAACGACTATTTACGTCGGCAGTCAGCCCCTCACAGGCAAAGAGACGTAGTACTACGTCGCTAGCCTGTGAGGCTCTAGGGAGCGAGCGCGTGCCGCTGGAGTCGCGCTCCTGCTCCCGCTCACTCACGGACCCCCCCGCGAGTGTGAGCGGCGGACCCGATGTCCGCCGGGCACTCGCAATCGTCAGTTACACCGGGAGAAAGGCAGGCGGCTAATGTAAACACAGCCGCCTGTCATTCTCCCCTGTGTAACAGCAGAGATCATACGGTCCTGCTATGTAGGATCGTAGATCTCTGCTGTTACATCACTAGCCACATCCAATCACAGTTAGAAGCACGCCCCTAGGGACACACTTAACCCCTCCTTCTCCAATAAAGTTAACCCCTTCCCTGCCAGTGTCATTTTTACAGTAACAGTGCATATATATAGCAGTGATTACTGTAGTAATGTCACTGGTACCCCCAAAAGTGTAAAAAATGTCAGTCAAGGGTCCGATCTGTCCGCCGCCATGTCGCAATCCCGCAAAAAAAAAAAATCGCCGCCATTACTCGTTTAAAAAAAAACAATAAAAATGACAAAAATCTTTCCCTTAGTTAGTAAACACAATAACTTTTGCGCAAACCAATCAAAATATGTTTTTTGCGATTTTTTTTTTTACCAAGCATATGTAGCAGAAAACAAATTGGCCTAAAATGTTAAAAATTTTGATTTTTACATTTTTTTGGGGGGGAATTTCATATAAAAAAAAAATGTGAAAAATATTGTTATTTTTGCAAAATTGTCGCCCTTTTTTTGTTTATATCGCATGATCAAAAAATCGCACAGGTGATCAAATACCCCCAAAAGAAAGCTCTGTTTGTGGGGAAAAAAAAGACCTCAAATTCGTTTAGGTACAGCATCGCACGACCGTGCAATTGTCCGTCACGCAGTGCCGAATCGCAAAATAGGGCTTAGTCAGGAAGGGGGTAAAATCTTCCGGGGCTTAAGTGGTTAATGGGGGGAGGGTTGCTTTCCTCTGGATCACCTGTGGGAATAGGATAGTGTATATGGAGGTTTTCTTTTTTTTTTTTTTTTTCTTTTTTTGTTGGTTGAACTGAATAGACTTGTGTCTTTTTTCAACCAGATTAACTATGTAACCTAGCTGTAGAATTAAACAATTGACTCAACTTGTGTGTCACTTCAGTTGCTATGCTGATGAGATGTGGAACATGTGATACGAGTGTGTATGAAGCTCAGACATAAGGGACTGTACGATGGTTATGGCTTAATCTCATCCCTGGTGGACTGTCCTTGATCACAGTCCCCGCCATACCTTCGCTGGGCCCACCATTCTATTGAGTGATGACTGTATATACTGCCAGGGCTTAATGTATGTTAAATGATCAGCGGCGTTGTGTATGATAAATAAGCCCTCTCCAGTCTGGAGACACTGCGTTCCCCTGAACGGAGCCTTGGTCCCCTTATACACCAAGCCTTGGGGGTAATAGAAGATGACAGATTGCTTTCTATGGGGAAGGAGACACAGGAGAGAGTAATTGTTTCCTTGTGTTCCACACTCCCCGCGTTCTCATATTTATGGGCTTTGCAGGCGTTCGTTGTCGCTTTCCATGGTTTACTATAAAGACATGTATTCTGATCTAAGCTGACAACTCTTTCTCCGTGGAGTTTAGGATATTTAGGAGTCAGGACAGTGTACGGCCGGGTTGCCTTGCACTATGTTTGGTATGCTGACCCCTCAGACACTTTTAACACCCCAGCTGTCTCCTTCTTAGGTATATAGACAAAGGAGCTCTGTGAATAGCCTGCTGGGGTGTAGGAATTTTACAGACAGTACCATGGAAGCACTCATTATATACAGTACAGGAATTTCCTACAACCATCTTTGCTGGGTTTTTTTTGACTAAGGCATATCAGAGGTAGTGTTGGATGTTCTTCTGTAGATCTCTACAGCCCAGTGAATCTCACTTTCCACTTATCACTAAAATGATACGACTGACGCACTTTTGGAGCCATAGCGGCCATTTATTAACAATAAACAACATATCAACATTCCTTAGAACAGAAATATAGAACAATAACAATAATGACCCCCCCAGGCTGCCGATCCTTGGAGACACTACCAAAACCAACACAAACTTTGAATCTGCAGAAGCACTTGAAGGTCCTCAGCTGCAGAATACCGGCTCAAAGACAATACCAAATCTCCCGCTGACACCTCCGTCTCCGCAAATCCCGTTAAACCACCGGCTTTTGGAGCCATAGCGGCCATTTATTAACAATAAACAACATAACAACATTCCTTAGAACAGAAATATAGAACAATAACAATAATGACCCCCCCCTCCCAGGCTGCCGATCCTTGGAGATACTACCAAAACCAACACAAACTTTGAATCTGCAGAACCACTTGAAGGTCCTCAGCTGCAGAATACTGGCTCAAAGACAATACCAAATCTCCCGCTGACACCTCCATCTCCATAAATCCCGTTAAACCACCGGTAACTGGGATTCATCATAGGACGCCATACCATAGACGGGTCCTTACTCTGATCCTACACAGCAGAATTTGGACGCCTCCAAGGACCCCAACTGCCATAACATTACAACCACCCAACAAGTCCAACATGGATAGGGCAGGAAGGCGGGAAACTTCTTCGTTGTCCGTCTGCCTTGAAGTGCCCCTGAGACTACACGACCCCACCTCCCCACAGTCCTTGCCCCTCCCCAGCATTACCTACACCAATCCATGCCTACAGCCCCTTATTGACCCCTTACCACTTTACCATTAACCCACTGACTGCTGTACTACCCTACTGGCCTAGTCATGCCTGCCCTTCGCCTATTTTTTTTTGGTCAAGAGAGGCTGCGAGCCTCTCTTGATTTTACCGTTAAAGTTATATTAAACCATTTTTAGTTGGACACATTGAACACAATAAAATAAAGAGATTATTCTCCCACTCTACAAGACTCTGGTCCGGCCACATCTGGAGTATGCTGTCCAGTTCTGGGCACCGGTCCTCAGGAAGGATGTGCTGGAACTGGAGAAAGTCCAGAGAAGGGCAACAAAAATAATTAGGGGAATGGAGGGCATCCGCTATGAGGAAAGACTGCAAGCACTGAACTTATTCTCTCTGGAGAAGAGACGATTGAGGGGGGATATGATATCAATGTGCAAATACTGTACTGGCATATGGAAAAACCTATTCAGAGAAAGGAAATACAATAAGACACGTGGCCACTCACTAAAACTAGAGGAAAGGCGGTTTAACCTTAAAATACGCAGGGGGTTCTTCACTGTAGGAGCAGTAAGGATGTGGAATTCTCTTCTGCAAACAGTTGTATCAGCAGGGAGCATTGATAGTTTCAAAAAACTATTAGACGGGCACCTTAAAGACCACAACATACAGGGGTATACAATGTGCAGTTAACAGTAGACACACACACACATCATAGGTTGAACTGGATGGACTGATGTCTTTTTTCAACCTCACTAACTATGTAATATGTAAACATTCTCCTTGCTTGAAGTTTACAGCTTTCAATGCTCTTGGTTCCTGCTCTCTCAGTGCAGCTTCCCTGAACTTCTTGTCTTCACTGGGAAGGGTTAACAGTGGACAGTGCAGTCAGTGGAGTCAGTTTGTTAGTGTGGAGAAGGGGAGTGCTTTGCCATTCTAGGCTATGGGGCTGTGTGCTTTTTTTGATGTACACAGTGTAGGGAGACACAACTCTTGTCCCTGCATTTAAGGGTGGCCCTACAGCAAGAGAAAGACGCTACCTGGAAACAGGAAAAAAGGAGCAGCAGTCATGGCACCAGCTTAAACTGGAATATAGGCAAGGATTAAAAGATAAAGAAGCTGCAACTCAGTAAGTGAATAAATCAGCTGCTTAAGTGCTTAAAAACAGAGAGTTTAAAGCGGAGTTCCACCCAAAAGTGGATCTTCCACTTATTTGCTCCCCCCCCCCCTCCGGTGTGACATTTGGCACCTTTTAGGGTGGCGCTGTCCTTTGGAGGTTCGGTCCCCTCCTTTTTCCTCTGCCTGCCGGGCCAATTACAAAGCGCAGCACGCTTTGCAAATGCGCAGTAGGGAATCAGCTGTGAAGCCGAAAGGCTTCACTGCCGGGTTCCCTCACCCTGCATGGCGGCGGCAGCACCCGAGAGCCGATAAGAAAATTGCCTTTGGCTGCCGACATCCCGGGAACCCTGGACAGATAAGTTCTAATATTTAAAAGTCAGCAGCTACAGTATTTGCAATTTTTTAAATGGGGGGGCGGAACTCCTCTTTAACATCACTTTAAAGCTGAAGCTTAGGTATGGCAGCTTGGACCAATGGAAGTATGTATGTGCTATACCTGAGGGATCCCTGTGGAATTTGAAAATTCCTGTAGTAGGCACCACTACTCCAGTGATCTCTGCTAGCTTCTGTATTCTGTACCAGGCAGCTGTCCTGCTGCATAGTGAACACAGGAGGTCACTCAATCAGAACAGGTACCATTCACAGAATGCTTTGCATTTTTCTCAATAAATGCAAAGCATTCTCTGGTTGGATAAGGTGGAGATTGTGACATCACCACTCCCCCTTACAGTACATCCAATCAAAAAATAAATTGCATTAACTGAGAAAAGGCAAAGCGTGCTCTGATTGGTGCCTGTGCTGTATGAGCATCCTCCATTGTTCACAATGCAACAGGGCAGCCACTCGGCATGTGACTCGGAAGCTAGTGGTGAGCACTGTAGCAAGGTAGAGAGATCTCAGAGGTATGAGCAGTGGCGTAATTTGGTTGTGTGCTGCCTGTTTAAGATCCACCCCTTCGTCTGTAAACTCCCTTACTCTTCACAGCTCTCACCTCTGCACAACCGTAACAAAATCGTGACTGTGTTTGTGTGCTTCCATCAGAATACCGCTTCCTTCAGTCTGGAACATAGGTATCAGATATTCTAGGCACCCCCATACAAAACTAGCCGAGAATAGCTTGTATAAGATCTGGAACATTTATTGAACAAACTCACACCGAATATATACCCCACCAGGTCAGGTGCCTAATTACATTATCATATGCAGGGGAAATTGTGTACAGAAATATAATTAATATATCTAAGGAACAACCAACACCAGTGGCGTAGCGTGGGGGGTGCAGGGGGGGCCAGCCGCACCGGGCGCAACATCTGGGGGGGCGCATCCTCAGTGTCACTCTGTCTGTCTGACTCTGACATACATAGTTCACACACTGTCTGCGGCTGCCTCCATCTTTAGGCTGGGAGATGTCCAGCGCGGCCGCCCTATGGCTGAAAATGGCGGGTCGGGCGGGGCTGGACTGTGCCTCACCTGTGCATTGGTGTAGGGTGGAGTGGCGTTGAAAGCCAAGCCCCGCCTATGCTGCCTCTCTTCACTGCTCAGTCAGTTTAGCAGCGAGTGAGTCAGCAGCCTGGTGCTGTTACAGAGTGGGTTTTTTTTTAATCACCTGATTAGAGCCAGAGGCTCTAATAGGCTTCAAAAAAGGGTGGACCCAGGGCGCAGAGCAAAACGCCCCAAGCCCACCCATTGTGTGACAATAGTGAATGAAAATTCGCTATTGTCACACGGACCCTCCTCCTGGTCAATCAGGAAGCGGGTCCGAGACCCGCTTCCTCATTGGCCGAAAGGCGAACGCATGCCATTGGCTGAGGAGGAGGCGGAAGGACTCGAGAAGACACAGGGAACTGAGAAGAAGCCACCACTGCAGGTAAGTCTCTCTGCATTGAAGGGGGCATGCTGGTCTGTCTGCATTGAAAGGGGGCACGATGATCTCTCTGCATTGAAGGGGGGCACGCTGGTCATTCTGCATTGAAAGGGGGCACGCTGATCTCTCTGCATTGAAAGGGGGCACGCTGGTCATTCTGCATTAAAAAGGGGCAAGCTGGTCATT
The DNA here is from genome assembly GCF_965119305.1 of Pelophylax lessonae. Lineage (NCBI taxonomy): Eukaryota > Metazoa > Chordata > Amphibia > Anura > Ranidae > Pelophylax > Pelophylax lessonae. The sequence goes on along the minus strand of NC_138778.1, from coordinate 100,488,887 downwards.
CTGCATTGAAAGGGGGCACGCTGGTCTCTCTGCATTGAATAGGGGCCCGCTGGTCTCTCTGCATTGAAAGGGGGCACGCTAGTCATTCTGCATTGAAAGGGGGCATGCTGGTCATGGTCATTCTGCATTGAAAGGGGGCACACGGGTCTCTCTGCATTGAAAGGGGGCACGCTGGTCTCTCTGCATTGAATGGGGGCATGCTGGTCATTCTGCATGGAAAGGGGGCACGCTGGTCTCTCTGCATTGAAAGGGGGCACACTGGTCATTCTGCATTGAAAGGGGGAACGCTGGTCATTCTACATTGAAAGGGGGCACGCCGGTCATTCTGCATTGAAAGGGGGCACGCCGGTCATTCTGCACTCAAAGGGGGCACGCTGGTCTCTCTGCATTGAAAGGGTGCATGCTGGTCTCTCTGCATTGAAAGGGGGCACGCTGGTCATTCTGCATTGAAAGGGGGCACGCTGGTCATTCTGCATTGAAGGGGGCACGCTGGTCTCTCTGCATTAAAAGGGGGCACGCTGGTCATTCAAACTTGTATTTAGATGCATTTTACTTTAATTACATCAGTATTTTCATAACAAACAATACATGTGCTTAGGGGGTAAGGGTTTCTTTAACTAATCTAGTAAAAGAGACTCGAGTGCTAAAATCCAGCGGGTTAGGGGGCGCAAATTACTTGCCTTGCCCCGGGTGCTGACAACCCACGCTACGCCACTGACCAACACAAACAGTATTCTACTTTCCCACTAGCAACTAATACTGTAGATAGCCAACATGTCAAAGCTTAAAATTGTGTGCACCTGTGAAAAGGGGACACACTATATTTTCCATAGGCGACGCTTTAAAAGCCCCTACAGGTCAGCAGTTTAGCATTATGCAGTAGCTCTGGTACTAGAAATATTGCTCTTACTTTGGCTTGCGCACTCATATGTAACATGCATGTTGCAATCAATGTTTATGTGTGTAGATGCCTCCGACGTGTATTTTTTTATTTGTATGCGCGTGTATGTGGAGAATCCTTTCCTTTACTTTTTAAAACTCATACAAACTGTCACATACCTGTCTGAGTGTTGCAGCGAGTGTCACAGACATTTCTTAAAGGTCAGAATTGTAACAGCACATGCTGTGAAAGGTGTTTGTTTTGTCTAACACACATGGTGGTGGCCACTGTTTTTATGTGTGTAAAGGGTTAGGGGTCTGTGAGTTAAACTGACACAGTGACAATTACTCTTAGACTGCATTCACACCTCAGCATTTTGAATCGCAGGCAGATTTGCAGCGATTCTGCCTGCAATTTCAAAGCGCCAAGGTGTAAATGACAAATCGCAGAACGCACATTTGAGATGCCATTCGTTTGAATGGCACCTGAAATTGCAGTGCCGTTCCGCCACAATAAACTGCAACCCGCATCGTGCAAAGTTTGTCGACCATAAAAAGTTCAGGAGCTACTTTTGGGTGACATGCTTCACGGGAAGCGGGTTGCCACTTTATCGGGCAACAATCGCGGCAGAGCTGCCCTGTGATTTTAGGTGCCATTAAAATGAATGGCATCTCAAATGGGCGTTCTGTGATTTGTCACTCACACCTCAGCACTTTGAAATTGTGGGTAGAATCTCCGCAAATCTGCTTGCGATTCAAAACACTAAGGTGTGAATGCAGTAGTCCTATGGGCCATACACACTATACAATTGTCTTTAGATTTTTTCCTTTAGATTTACCAAAACCATATAATATGAGGTCAAATCTAAACACTTTTAATTTGTATGCAATCAGGCAGGCCCTTGCACTACATAGTAAAGATAAATCTGAAGGAAATCTAACAACAAAAGTTGTATAGTGCGTATCCAGCTTTAGTCTGCTGGTGCTAAGATTGTTGTCCCACCTGCTGGAAAATCTTTGCTCAGGGTGAGCGTGAGAGCATCTTGTCAAACTTACTAAAACTGTGTCTCGGTGTGTACGGTCCTGCAGAATGAGGTGCAAGGCTGTGTCCGAAGCCTATGAAGTACAAGTGACGTAGATGCCATGGGGTTGGGGGGGCATTAAGGCACTAGGAGGACAAGAATCCAACCCTCTGGAGGTGTTAGAACCCAACCAAGCTTGTGATGCTTGAAACCCCTCTTTGTCTGGTAACCATCATTGCCAACAAGTGTTGGGAAATCCAAGATTCTAAATGACAACCAAACAAGAGATGAGGGCAAATCTTCCAGAATGGAAATATGCAAATTAGTATTTTTCACTGCTGTTACAAAACTTTATAATATAAAGAAGGGGCTCTTTAAGCTACAACTTTCTTTCCGTTTTTTGGTAGAGAGGTATGAGCTTTAACCTTTAAAATTTTATTGTGTCCTCGGACAGTTTTATAGTCTCTTTCTGTCTCAGTGACAAAAAGTGAAGGGAAATAAAGAATTTTACAACTGTTAGAAGGACAATGGTCAAAGGTGGGAGCTTTTCTCAAACTTCATGTAGTATCCTTGGATAAGTAATAAAGAGGAAACCTTCCTAATGGGGAGGGGACAGCTTTTCTCACTCTATCTGAAACTAGAACTCTAGCTTGCATTCCATTTTAGCTTGCACCTAAAATTTAAATAAATCAATACAGATTAATTTTTAGCTTTGGAAGGGTTAGCAACCCAGCCAGCTTTTGCTCAGTATCCAGTGTGTATTATTTCTCACACTGTAAAGTGGAATAAATAAGGAGGAATTAAATTATTCTAGATGGGCTTTTTACATGTATGAAGAAGCTTTCATAAGATTAGGGATGATCGAACTTTTGAAAAGTTTGGTTCAACTAGAACACCCGAACTTCCCGAAAGTTCGGGTCCCGATTCCAGAACCCCATTGAAATCAATGGGACCCGAAATTCGGTAATCAAAAAACATAATTTTGAAGCCCTAAAACCCAATAAATGCCCCTAAAAAGTGCCTACGGTTCTGGGTCATGCACCAGGGACTATTAATCACACAAAAAAAAGTTCTTAAAAATTGTCGTTTTTGATAGAGAGCCAATTATTGAAAAAATTATTGAAAAAAAATGAGATTTCTTTGGATTTAGTGTCTGGGGGGTCTAAAACGTGTACCTGTGAAGTTTCAGCTCTGTAGCATGTCCAGAACCAGAAAAAAAAGATAATTTTTCTTAGAATTTTTATTAGCGCAGGGATGGGGTCCGCTACTTTCACACCTGGGCGTTTTTGTTTCAGGCGTTTATTGGGCATTTTTTGGGTGTCTTTGGAGGCAGGCATGACATCTGAACTTCTGTATAGGGGTATATATATACACACACACATATATATGTATATATACACATACACACATATAGGTGTGAAAGTAGCAGAACCCCATCCCTGCGCTAATGAAATGATTTGCAGGGATGGGGTTCCACTCCTATCACACCTATATGTGTGTATGTGTATATATACATATATGTGTGTGTGTGTATATATACCCCTATACAGAAGTTCAGATGTTATGCCTGCCTCCAAAGACGCCCAAAAAATGGCCAATAAACGCCTGCAACAAAAACGCCCAGGTGTGTGAGATATCAGAATCATCACTGTCGTCACTTTCCGTACCTGATGACGAATTTTCCCACGAATCGCTCAGTTCTTCAAGTAACTCAGTTTCGCTGTCGCTGTTTTCCAGTTCGTCTAAAACGCTTTTGCGCAAAAAGAACGCTTTTTGGACACCATGGTCATTCTCAATTTTCCAGGCACAAAGAACTGGAAAAGCACAGGCAGGGCACTGGAAAAGTCACCAGGTAAAATCCTGTGGTGAAATGGCATGATACTGTGTAATCCGTTAGGATCACAGCTTTGTATCATGTAATTTAGTGTATTTACATTTTTTAAATTGCCCACCCCCTGTGTCGCACCGCTCGCAGGGAAGGGAACCGGAAGACAGGTGTCGGCATCGGCCGAGCACACAGCGGGAGGACGGCGGGGGAGGACGGCGGGTGATCGCAGGGGAAGGTGAGTTTTAAATTGTAAAACAACAGATTTCTATGCAAAACTATGTTTCGCTTTTAGCACAGAAATGTGGACATAATCAGACCGCCAGGGAGGTTAAGGCCCGTGGGAGGAAGCGATGTATGATGTCGCACCGGTCCTCCAAGGCCATAGAGTCAAGTGGAGGCCATCTTGCCCTCACTCTACTTCCTACCTGGGACATGGACGGACCAGATCATTTTTCCCACTACTACTGATTGCTCCAGTAAGCTGGGAAAATGATCAGGAAGAGACGGGGGGGGGGGGGGGGTGGACACCTCTTGCTGCCCATATAAGTGATCCCTCTGTGAAATCGCCGCTGGGACCATTTTTATGTGAAAGAGGACCGCCCGTCCTGTAAGAAAATACCGAGGTTATGGCAGCTATCTGCTGCCATAACACCTGTATTTAATGTCAAAGTACCAAAGTAAAACTGCAGCGGGTGGTCCGGAAGTGGTTAAAGGGCACAATAAGAAATCGGAAGTAAAATTTCTTACAACGAACGATCTGACGATTTTCTGTTATAGTGCTTTCGACAGCTGAACATAACGACCAATTTTAGTTTAATTACTTAGTCGTAAGTGCAAGACTATGCATGCTCTTGAAAAACAATACAACACATGACATCACTTCTGAAGTTGTATTCTGTCGTACGGAAATTTTCATATGTTGAGTAACCTCTTCGCTTTCCATATGAGACTAGCATGCAACAAAAAATAGGGGAATATTCGTCTGATAATCAGGATCGGTGTACCAGGTTTAAGAGTAAAGGGAAGTTAAACATTAGAACCTCTGTCAAGTTTTTGATGCAGCTTCGGACCGACCGATTAGTGAATTGCCCTCACTTTAGGGAGATTACCTCTAATTTCTGGCTGCTTCTCAAGGACGGGGAGTAAAGGTTTATACTCTTCCCTACTCTATCCAAAACTAAAAATTGCATTGTCACTATACGTGGGGTTAGATTAAGTGTAAGGCCGGCCGTACACAGTTCGAATCTTGACAGCAGGAATCGGCCGAGATTCAAATCATTAACTGGCAGGCTGAATGTACCAAGTTGATCGATCAATCAACTTGGATGCAACCAGCCTGCTGGATTTGCTTGCAATTATTGCTATAGCGGCTAGCGATAATTGCTGTCTTTTCCCAATTTTCCCAATTGCTTGGCAGAAGGGATACAACTGTCTGTGCTGATAGGGGAAACCTGGAAATCCACACCGTCTATGGCCTGCCTGAAGGCTCGTATACACTATAAGAAAATCGGGTGAACATTTTCGTTCAAAGAATTTTCGTACGATTTTCATAAAGTGTGTAAACAACTTACCACAGCCGATTCTGAAATTTCGTACGAAAATTCTCGAAGGGACAAACTCCAAAATTGTTCTCGTATGGGAAAAAACTAACAATTTTAGTTTAATGTGTACCATTTTCGTACAATTTTTGTACAAGAAAAATCAGAAAAGAAAGAATCATGATCAGAAACAATAAACAACAAAAAAAAGCCTTTGTTGTACGAGACTTTTCGTACGAATTTTCGTAAGAATTTTTGTTCATCGGTCCTGATTTGCTGTGAAACAACGAGGAAAATCGGACAATTGTTCGCCCGATTTTCTTATAGTGTGTACCCCACTTAAGGCTCAGATTAAGGGCTCTTGCAACAGCCCTTGCTGCCCCTCTGAAAAGCAATCTGTGGTGGACGGCATTTCAGAAGGCGTTTGAGGAGGCAATATGTCACCTAATCACCACCTGTTTAAAAATTATTTGCAGACTCACCATGCCACAAAACAGTTGTGGCACAGCCCCATTCACTTGAATGGGTCACAATTGGCAGCGATACTGCTAAGCAAATGTGACAGAGGGTTTATTTTTTGCCACTGCATGTGTACAGCCCCAAGTGGCTGTTCGAGGGGCAGTAAAACCACAAGTAAACCTCCTGCATTTACTGCACCCTGACTACAAGTTTGAATAAGCCCTAGGGTTAGAGGTCAGGGCAATTTAGGAGAAATTCGTTATAAAATTTGTTTTGGTGAGGACAACCTGTAGCAGGTGCAGTTAATTTTCTCCACTGTAGGCGGTGCTCTTCTGCAACAGCGCTGCAGTTGGAGAAGTCAAGGGGATCATAGTTCCGCTATGGTTTCCTGGGTCACTGAGGAAGCTATCCAATTGGATGTTGCTGCCACATGTGACTCTAGCAGCCATCTTGGGTCAGACAGAGCCTATTTAAGTAGAACTATAGGCAAAACATTTTTTTTTTTCATTTTGGATGTAGTAAAGAAGGGTTATAACCCCAATAAAGTTTATTTTTGGCATCTTTGTCTCATTGGAGAGATTTACCTCAATTTCCTGTCCTATAGCATAACAGGAATGAGAGGATATCCCTGCAAATTAAGGTAATCGCTTGGGGACCCCAGGTCACCAGAACTCACGTTCCCATTGGAAGATTTCTTCTCTATTACTTTTTTGGGGAAAACCCAGAATATGGGGTTTTCTTTTACTTTCATTTCCAATAATAATGGTAAACAGGACAAATAGAAAGGGTAAATCTCCCCAACAGGGCACAGAAAGCAATAAAAACTGACAGACATTATATTCTATCTCTCCTCTATCCAAAACTAGAAAAAAGTTCTACTTTTTAGTTACACCATGCTGCACCCCATCACCACAATCAACTGTCAAATTATATTCATAGATCTATTTTTAGGATCAGTATACACTTGTGGCTGGGGAGGGGAAAGATAAAAACATATGGTTGTACTGCGTTTTTAATGCCACCCGACCTTTCTCTCTTAAACTACAAAGACAGGGGACAGAGGTGTATACATGCCATGAAATTCAGCAGGCATATTGTGGTGCAGGGGTGAGGTATTTTAAGGTTTAGGGATTAAAACAAGCGGTAAGAAAGTGACAAAATGCTTCCTCACTGCCTGTCAAATGCCCGCTGAAAAGCAATCCACCATGGATTACTTTTCAGAAGGCATCACTAGTGTAAACAAGCCCTTAAAAGTATCTGGACCAAAACAGAACTCTCACCAACGGAGGCATGTCAGATTTAAGCCCCACCCACAGACTACAATCCAGGGCGTACATTTGCTTTATATAGGGGGGTCCATGTAGGGCTTTATGAACACCTGGGTCAGGAAAGTTACTTTTATGTAACATTAGATGAGCAGAGCTTGCTGTCAAACATTTTTGGTGTTCATCATCAGTGGCGTACCTAGAGCATTTGGCACCCGGGGCGGATCCTATATCTGGCACCCCTCCACCTTAAAATGTAAAAACACCCACAAAAATTTTGTAATGTTTTCAAGAATATTTATTGCACACATTTCATAACCCCCCATCACAGTGCCCCTTGCAGTCTGCCCCTCGTCTCTCTAATCACAGTCTCCCCTTTTGCACTTTCTGCCTCCCCTGCACAGTCCTACCTTTGGCATTAACAGATAGCTAATACTATTAGCAATGTGTTTAAGTTTGAGTAAGAGATAGGAGACATGCTAAAGGAGATGGTCAGAGACTTCGGACATAGTACAGGAGATGGTCAGAGACTGCGGACATGATACAGTAGATGGTCAGAGACTGCAGACGTGATACAAGAGATAGTCAGAGAGTGCAGACATGATACAGTAGATGGTCAGAGACTGCAGACGTGATACAAGAGATGGTCAGAGACTGCAGACGCGATACAAGAGATGGTCAGAGACTGAAGACATGATACAAGAGATGGTCAGAGACTGAAGACATGATCCAAGAGATGGTCAGAGACTGCAGACATGATACAGGAGGTGGTCAGAGACTGCAGACATGATACAAGAGATGGTCAGAGTCTGCAGACATGATACAGTAGATGGTCAGAGACTGCAGACGTGATACAAGAGATAGTCAGAGACTGAAGACGTGATAAAAGAGATGGTCAGAGACTGAAGACGTGATACAAAAGATGGTCAGAGACTGAAGACATGATACAAGAGATGGTCAGAGACTGAAGACATGATAAGGGAGATGGTCAGAGACTGCAGACATGATACAGGAGGTGGTCAGAGACTGCAGACATGATAAAAGAGATGGTAAGAGACTGCAGACATGATACAAGAGATGGTCAGAGACTGCAGACATGATACAAGAGATGGTCAGAGACTGCAGACATGATACAGGAGATGGTCAGAGACTGCAGATATAGTACAGAAGATGGTCAGAGACTGCAGACATAGTACAGGAGATGGTCAGACTGCAGACATGATACAAGAGATGGTCAGAGACTGCAGACATGATACAGGAGATGGTCAGAGACTGCAGACATGATACAGGAGATGGTCAGAGACTGCATACATGATACAGGAGATGGTCAGAGACTGCAGACATAGTACAGGAGATGGTCAGAGACTGCAGACATGTTACAAGAGATGGTCAGAGACTGCAGACATGATACAAGAGATGGTCAGAGACTGCAGACATGATACAGGAGATGGTCAGAGACTGCAGACATAGTACAGGAGATGGTCAGAGACTGCAGACGTGATACAGTAGATGGTCAGAGACTGCAGACGTGATACAAGAGATTGTCAGAGACTGCAGACATAGTACAGGAGATGGTCAGAGACTGCAGACATAGTACAGGAGATGGTCAGAGACTGCAGACATGATACAAGAGATGGTCAGAGACTGCAGAAATGATACAAGAGATGGTCAGAGACTGCAGACAGTACAGGAGATGGTCAGAAACTGCAGACACAGTACAGGAGATGGTCAGAGACTGCAGACATGATACAAGGGATGGTCAGAGACTGCAGATGTGATACAAGAGAAGGTCAGAGACTGCAGACATGATAGAAGATGAAAGAACACTAGGGGGGCCGGAGAGCACAGGGAAAGCAGAGAGCACTGGAGGAGCTGAAGGGCAAGGGGGGGAACAGGAGAGAATTAAGGGGGGGTTGGAAAGCACAGGGTGTAGAGAGCACGGGAGGGCCGGCAGGGAAAACCAGGGGGATGGAGAGCATGGGGGTAGGAGGGGGAACTGGAGAGCACTGGGAGGAACTGAAAATCCCTGAAGGGGAAGCCAGGGAGCACAGGGGGGTTGGAGAGCACTGGGGGAGCCAGAGAGCAAAGGGGGGGAGATGAAAAGCACTGTGGGGAGCTGAAGAGCACCGGGGGGAGCTAAAGAGCACTGGGGAGGGGTAGAGAGCACCAGGGGGAGCTAAAGAGCACGGGGGGCTAAAAAACACAGGGGGGTAAATAGCACTGGGAGCGGGTTATGAGCACTGAGGGAGGGTTAAGAGCACCGGGGGGGTCTAAGAGCACTGGGGGGGTTAAGAGCACTGGGGGGGGTTAAGAGCACTGGGGGGTTAAGAGTGGGGGGTTAAGAGCAGTGGGGGGGTTAAGAGCAGTGGGAGGGCTAAGATCACTGGGGGGGTTAAGAACACTGGGGGGGCTGGAGAGAACTGGGGGGCCAGTAAAATAAGTTGTATAGGAGGGGGATGGGGCAGCTGCATATAGATGAATTGATATTTCCATATTTCTCCTGCTGCCGCTGGATGCCTGCAGGAGGGAGAGGAGAATCATCCAGCGGCAGTAGGGTAAATATGGAAATATCAATTAATCTATATGCAGCCGCCCCATCCCCCTCCTATCCAGCACACACACAAGGCTGCACAGCAGGCACTTACCTTCTTACACATCCATCCTTACTCCCAATGGCTCGTTACTCAATAAACAGTCCAGGGGTGTTGGTTTTTTTGTATTTATTGTGGAAATCCGAAATTAATTATAACTAAAGTGTTATTAGAAAAGAAAAGAAAAGAATAGAACAGAACAGAATAAAATAGAACAGAAAAGATTAGAATATAAATAAATAGAATAGAACAGAATAGAATAAAACAGAATAGAGTAGAAAAAAAATATAATAGAAAAAAACTGAATATTATAATATAGAATGGAAAAAAGAATAGAATGGAAAGGAATAGAGTTAAATAGAATAGAAAATAATATTAAAAAAAACAGAATATATTAGAATAGAAAATAAAAAGAATAGAATAGAAAATAATAGAATAGAGTTGAAAAAATAGAATAGATTGGAATAGAATAAAATAGAATATAGCCATCTTCTTAAATTCAAATTTGGAATAGAATAGAATCAAATAGAAAGAATATAGCTGTCTTCTGAAATTTGGATTTCAAATAGAATATAATAAAATAGAATGAATATAGCCAATTTCCAAAAATGTGAATTTCGAAATACAAAAAGAATAGAAAACAATACAATAAAATAGAATATAGCCATCTTCTAAACTTTGAAAAGAATAGACTAAAAAAGCAAATTGCCATATTCTGAATTCAATTTTGGAAAAGAATAACACAGAAAAGAATAGAATAAAACAGAAAATAAAATAAAAGAATAGAATAGAAAATAATATAATAGAAAGAATATTGACATCCGAAATTCAAATAGCGCTTTCTTTTGGTGATATTTGATCACGTCTTTTTATTTTTGGCACTAGAAACAAAAAAAAAAAAAAGACTGACAATTTAAAAAAAAAAAAAAAAAAAACACAATTTTTTTACTTTTTCCTATAAAACATATCCAATGAAAAATTTTAAAAAATTAAATTTCTTCATCAATTTAGACCAATGTATTCTGCTACATATTTTTGGTATAAAAATCCCAATAATTGATTGGTTTGCACAGAATTTAATGTGTCTACGAACTAGGGGGTAGATTTATGGCATTTTTATTTATTTATTTTTTTTACTAGTAATGGTGGCAATCAGCAAATTTTAGCAGGACTGCAACATTGCGGCAGACAGATCGAACACCTAACTGACACTTTTGGGGGAGACCAGTGACATACAGTAATCAGAGCTAAAAATATGCACTGTTACTGTACTAATGATACTGGCAGGGAAGGGGTTAACACCAGGGGCTATTAAAGGGTTAGGTGTGTCCCTAGGGCAGTGATAGAGAACCTTGGAACCCCAGATGTCTTGAAACTACATTTTCCATGAAGCTCACCTACGCTGTAGAGTGCCTGAGCATCATGGGAAATGTAGTTCCAAAAAATCTGGGGTACCAAGATTTGCCATCACTGCTCTAGGGGGTGTTTTCTAACTGTGTGGGGGGATTGACTAGATGAACATAGAGATCCATGTTCCTAAATAGCAGGAAAACAAGATCACTATGTTCATCTCGGACAGAACGGCGTTGTTTACATCAGCAGACCGCCGTTCTGTCTCTATGGGGAGCGATTTCAGCATGTCTTCCGAACCCGCTGATTTGGCTCCCCCGCTGGCTTTTGCATGAAATTACGTACAGTTACGTCGTTTTGCGCAGTATATGTACTGAGGCCGGTCGGCAAGTGGTTAAGTAAAGAAAGGTGTTAAAAAATGAAAAGTTTTAAAAATATTTAAAAATAAATAAAAATAACAAGGATTTAGGAGCATCCCCACCGCCCTACAAACACACAAAGGATACACGTAGGGTGTACACATGTATGTAAACTAAAATAGGCAACACATATTAGGTATCGCTGTGCATTAGTTAGAGAAAGCAGTCCAGGTCCCACACTGTTAACTCTAAACTAAACTAATGAGTAGTAAAGACTTTTAAAGCCTATTGATAATTTTGGGTGTATGCAGTTTTGGGGCCTGAAACATCAAGGGTCCAATAGACCCCTGATGTGTCAATACAGTGAGCCTGTCAAAGTAAAAATAATGTCACAGAAAACTGTAAAGTGATACCCAAGCACTTAAAAAAATAAAAATAAAAAACAATTCCGTTCCAAAAAACGCCCCCATCTCACTGAACCCACAAACATTCACATACTTACATTAATGCACACATCACAGCTGCCTACATATAACAACTGTGTATAAAAAAAGCTTGTGACATAAAAAATTTCAACTACCACCATTTTAATCTCCAGTGTCTTGACTTTCAGAAAATATATAATGTTTGGGGGTTTTACCTAATCTTCAGACCTAAAATTATTTTTCCGTCATGTGCAAAAAATGCAAAATACTGCTCTGACGATAACAAGGGTTAAAGCAAACTGCTAGATCCGGCTGGATGGCTCTACAGAAGCAGGACTCTTGTACCTTCCCCTGGATCTGGAAGTTTAAAGAAACTTCTAGAAGTTAGACAGAGAAGACCTGATCTGCATGCTTAAGGGAGTCTGACCAATCCCCAGGCAAAATGTCCTGCAAGGGTGGATGGATCAGCACTTAAATATGACAGAGCCTGGCCAGCAGGGGAGTCGGGTGGAAGATGGAGTGCGGAGGAGCCTGTTGGAGGGACCCCTGGGTCTGAGGGGGCTCTGGCTCCAGGCTGGGTTTGGGCTGGCTTGGGAAGATCCTGTTAGCATCTTGATTTGAGGAGGAATCTTGCCTGAGGAGCAGAAGGGAGCAAAGAGGTCAAAGTGAGTACATCAGCACACCTAGGAATTCACAAGGGGCGAGACTGCCACATGTAGCACACTTTCAGGAGGACAGCACTATGCTTATCTCTTCCTATCCCTTGCCCTGGGAGATCTTTGGAGCAGGTAGGCTGGTGGACAAGCAGCTAAGAGGACTGGTAGTTCCTGCAGGCAGTAGTGCTGGGAAGCAGTGTCTACAGAGGAGAGGTGACACTCCCATATGCAGATTACACTATACGGTGCTATTTTCTAAAGGGAGCTGAGAGCTCCTAGTCCTCAAGAAACTTTTGCTTCTGATTCCTAAAAACTAACGGTGTCCAGGAAGGAGGACAGTCCAGGACTTTGTCTATAGGAAGGGAGTTATCTCCATTTATGTTTTGGTCAAGCTGGGCACCCCATAACCCCTATTCCCATCCAAGATATCAACCGTAAGAAAACAACAGATTCAAACTCAAAGAAGGTTTCTTGTGTCTGGATGAAAGTAAAAAAAATGCTTGTTGCCTGGCTGTGCAGGAATAGGGGAACTAGTTACCAGCAGGGGTAGTGCTACATGAGTATGAAGGAGCATGTGACTTACTCCATGTGACAGCACTAGTGCTTAGTGATTGGCCATAGTGGTGGGAGGAGCCCTCAGCCCTGTGTAAGCTCTTACTTTCTATTACTTTGTTCTTGGGGGAGCAGTGGTGGAATGAAAAAAAGTTGGGTGAGTTTGTGCTGCTCGGGAGGGTAGCAATAAAGTGAACCTTTTGCTTTGCCTTGCTTTACCAAAACACAGATTCAGTTTAATAATTAAATGGCATTGAAGAGAAAGAACAAGGGCAGAATAAAACCCTCACCCACCACTTGCACACAACCCATATGAAAAGGGATTTGATTTTGTTACATGTTAAAGAGGAAGTAAAGCTTCCTCTGTAACTTGTACCTATAGGTAAGCCTATGATGACCCCTACTGAGGAAGTCAAGAGCGTACAGCCTATGACGAAACGCGTATAGGGGCGGAGATTCCAAATGGGATGAGACTCGGCAGCCAGTACAGGGCGCAGTCCTGTCTTACCACACAATACCCGATCAGCCCGCACAGCTATATGTGCTGGATTTGTGAGTGTATCTTATTTTATCTGTTTAATAAATTATTTTTAAAAACGAGAGCACTAGATATCTTTCCTCTTCTCTCTGCAATTTGTTTACGGGGCATATGAAGCAGGAGACAAGTTGATGTTCAACCCCCAAAGTGTCCTAAGTAAGTCCCTGGATATGGTGGCGTGATTCCATACCATCCATGTTGTGGCCTGGTGGTAAAACACAGGTCTAAGTGTGAAGTGAGAGGCCATCTTTATACGGTGGAGGGATCACAAGCACTTTTAAATAACCCTTGAATCACTTGTGCACCTATGGGACTTTGAAGAGATATTTATTCGGATGCACCATATGGACTGTTATTTGTTTGCACTTTATATGAATGTTGTTTCATTATTGATTATTGTTTGCACTAGATGTTAAATTATACAATAACAGCGCTTTTTAATATACTTAATGCACTTTATTTCTTTTGGGGTATTTGCACATTGATATGATTATTATGGTGCAATAAGTGCTTTATGGTCACACCATTTATTATGGATATGCTCTAACGAGTATAAGATATTTAGCACTGTGATATCGGATGGTGTCAATTGCTGTACCATTGGATATTATGTCTGCACTAGCTCAGCACCTTTACTTGATTAATGCACTTTACTATTGTTGGATTTGCACATATATCATTAATGTTTAGATGTGAGTAGCACTGTATCTTATGATTGGATTGTAAGCCTGTGATAAGGCTTACCTATAGGTATGGTAAATATTTTACTAAACATGCAGCGTTTAGGAGATATTCACTTTGCATGCAGCCAGTGAAATCACCCATGCCGTTTCTTCAGAGCCCCGTGCCATGAGCGACGGCACGTGCGGGAGTGACGTCTGCCAACCAGATGGACAGAGGACAAGAACCTGGAAGGCAGACGGGTGAACATGCCGGCCGTGTCAGTGGTGAGTGGGCACCACTGTGGGGCTTCGTTCTAAGGTAAGTATTTCATAATGCATACTAGCTCATTGTGCCTTTTGTCTTTCAGGTTTTTAATTTTTTTTTTTGGAGGTTTACAACCTCCTAAACATCTAACATTTTTCCATAATCTGAAAGGCATTAAATGTTCTTGACAGTAGGCACAAATTAAGTAATAACATTCCAAATTCAAATATATGACATATGATAGTTTGCTTCCAGAGCTAAATAAAATGTTATTTGAGACATTAAAAATAGTAGTTCAAATAAGAAGCTGAATTAAGGAAGGAGAGTTCATATTGGAAACTTAGGAACAGCCATCACTGGAATTCTTTACCTTTGCCTCTCCTGGACATCTCAGATTACCTAGGATGAGGTGGTGCAATTGGTGATATGTACTGGTATAGAGCATATACAGCATAACAGTCGATTAAAGTAGTCAATTAGGATTCTAAAGTTACCCATACACATAAAACAGAAGGCTGAAGAAACAGGGAATTTTGAGTTAAACTTTCATTCAAAAATAGAGAAAAGATTATTGACCTAAAACAGCACAGATAAACATTGCCTGGAAAAATAATCAATTGTTGGAAGTTGTTCTTCCATTTTTTTTCCAAACCATGTTTTTTGCAGGCTTATTTTTGGAGATAACCCTCTGGATAACACATGGAACCCTAAGGTACCTCCAGAGGAATGATAGGGATTCCTTGAGCAATGGGCAATTTTTGTTTTTTTAGAAATGAACCACTGACAACAATGATCTTTTTAGCGATCTGTAAGAGGACCACCAATGTAAAGAGCATACAGTGCTCAGACCAGCAATATAGGAGGGCATTTTTTTTCACTGACCACCAATTTAATATAGTGATTTCCCACTGACCACCAATGTATAAAGTGTTCTTCCCACTGACCACCAATGAAAGGAGTATTCTTCCTAAAAACCACCAATGTAATGAGCATTCTTCCTACAGACCACCAATGAAAAGTGCTTTCTTCCTACTGACAACCAATGGAAGGGGCATTCTTTCTACTAACCACCAATGTAAGAAGCATTCTTCCCATTGACCATCAATGTAAGGGACATTCTTCCCCAATGACCGCCAATGAAAGAAGTAAACTTCCCACTGACCACCAATGAAAAGAGCATACTTCCCACTGTTCACAGATGTAAGATATATTCTTCCCACTGACCGTCTACAAAGAAGCATTCTTCCCAATGACCACCAATGTAAGGAGCATTCTTCCCACTGTCTACCAATGTAAGAAACATTCAATGTAAGGAGCATTCTTCCCAATTACCACCAATTAAAGAAGCATTCTTCTCATTGACCACCAATGTAAGGAGCATTCTCCCCAGTAACCACCAATGGAAGGAACGTTCTTACTACTGACCCCCAATGTAAGGAGCATTCTTCCCACTGACCACCAATGTAAGGAGCGTTCTTCCCACTGTTCACCAATGTAAGATACATTCTTCCCACTGACCAATAATGAAGAACTAATCTTCACAATGACCACCAATGTAAGGAACATTCTTCCCAATGACCACCAATGAAAGGAACATTTTTCCCAAAGACCATCAATGAAAGAAGCATATTTCTCACTGACCACATATGTAAGCAGCATACTTTCCACCTACCATCAATGTAAGGGGTATTCTTTCCACAAACACCAATAAAAGGAACATTTTTTTCAGGTGGCCACCAATGAAAAAAAAGCATACTTCTCTCTGACCACCAATGTAAGGAGCATTCCTCCCCCTCACCATCAATGCAAGGAGAATTCTTCCCACTCACAACCAATGTAAGGGGCATTCTTTCCACCTAACACCAATGTAATGGGTATTCTTTCCACCAGCCACCAGGTAAAAAGCATTTTTTCCAATGACCACCAGATTAATAGACCCCTTCTCCCACTGACCTGCAGTGTACGGACACCCTTCTCTCGATGACTGGCAACGTAAAGGGGTCCTTCTTCCACTGACCGCCAACCTGAGATGCCTGCCTCCACTGATCATCTCTATGATGGAGCATTTCGATGTTCATAAATGTAAGAGTGAAACTATTTTCTCGAATAGCACTCCCTGAGTGTCAAATATGCTAAGTACTCTATATTCCAGATTCTTTTATTTGTGCTTATCTCAGCTTACTGTTCACTCTAAAATGCTATAAGTTGTAGATACAGTCATTATTCGCAGGGGTTCATCGAGACCTGAAAGTTGTTCCAAGGGTTCCTTCATGTTAAAAAGAGTGAGAAAGGCCGTTATACAGATAGAAATTTCCCATTCCCCATGTGTATTGTGCAAATGAACATTTCGTCCAACAGAATCATTACAGTTTAACCACTTGACCCCTGGAAGTTTTCACCCACTTCATGACCAGGGCATTTTTTGCTTTTCAGCACTGTGCTATTTTAATTGGCAATTGCATGGTCAGGCAATACTGTACCCAAATTACATTTATGTAATTTTTTTTACGCAATTAGAACTTTATTTTGGTGGTATTTGATCACCATTTGTTTTTTTTATATGTTATTATATACATGAAAAAGACTGAAGTTCTGCAATATTTTTTACTCTCTGCTATAAAACTTTTCCAATAAAAAAAAAATAAAAAAAAATCGAATTTCTTCATAAATTTAGGCCAAAATGTATTCTGCTACATGTCTTTTGGGGAAAAAAAAATGAAAGTTATAGTCTCTACAAATGATAGTATTTATACTAAAACTTTATTTATTTTATTTTTTTATACTATTAATGGTGGTGATACACAACTTATAGTGGGGCTGTGATAGTGATTCAATCTGACACTGAAGGCTTGTACACACTATAAGAAAATCAAGCGAGCATTTTCATCCAAAGAATTTTCTTACGATTTTCGCAGTTTGTGCACAACTTTCTACAGCTGATTCTGAATTTTCATACGAAAATTCTCAAAAGGACAAACTCTAAAATTTTTCTCAAACTGGAAAAAATTAACGATTTTCGTTTAATGTGTACCGTTTTCGTATGATTTTTGTACAAGAAAAATCAGAAAAGAAAGACTGCGCAGAACTAGAAACAATAAACAAAAAAAAAAAGCCTTTGTCGTACGAGAATTTTCATTTATCGGTTCCAATTTGCTGTGAAACAACGAGGAAAATCGAACGATCGTTCGCCCGATTTTCTGATAGTGTGTACCCCACTTGACACTGGGTGGGAACTGACAAACTGACACCACCAGTGACACTAATAGAGTGTTCAGTTCTAAAACAACACACTGTCACTGTTTTAATGATATTGGCTGGGAAGGGGTTAATATCTAGGGGCATCAAGGGGTTAACTGTGTGCCTAACAATGTGTAATGTGTGTAAAATGTGCTGCTTTTGCTATTTAAAGTGGCTGACTTTTCTCCCTGCGTCACAGGGAGAGAAAAAACAGCCATATCGCTGCTCTGTGTACAGAGCCTTGTGTTGTTAGTAAACACAGGGCATTGTGTTGTGATTTGTTAAGCTGATCAGCATGTCCCAGCTATTGGCCGGACCTGCTGACTGACTTGTACTGTATCAAATTGCAGCACAGATGGGGTGGCAGACGCACATTTACATGTATGTGATCTGGAGCAGAGCGACTGCCCCACCACTGTATATGTGCATGGGGCAGTCTGCAAGTGGTTGTAAAAAGTGTTTGTAAGAAAGATAATTTTTAGGAAAGAACAAGTAAAAACTGACTTACGTTAAAGCTGAACTCCTCCATCCATTCATCAGCCCTGCATTGTAAGTGAGAGTACCAAGGGCCTGGCTACAAGCCAGAGCGTCAGAGAGAAGTGGTGAGTGCCGGCTGCCAGGGAAGGTAGGGACAAGGTAAATAAAGGCACTTTGACAAAAAAAAACAGCTTTTACATTAATTGATCATTTTTGCAGCCTGTACAAGCACCTCAATGTAAGCCTATGTGTCCATGCACAAATGGGTAACTATAGGTGTATTGGCACGGCGGTTCGCGGGATTGATCCCAGGGGCACGCGTGCACCGGTGGGCACCCACGATCGCTCCCCGTGAATAGAGAGAACGACGACCTGCTGTTGTAAACACAGCAGACCATTGTTCTCTCTACTATCAACACAGAGCCCCTGTGTTCCTGCTATTTAGGAACACAGGTCTCTGTCTTGATATTACAAGCCCATGACCCCCACAGTTAGAAAACACCCCATAGGCATACATTTAACCTTTTGATCGCACCTGGGTTAACCCCTTCCCTGCCAGTGCCATTATTACAGTAACAGTGCATATTTTTAGCACTGATTACTTTAGTAATGTCACTGGTCCCCCCAAAAGTGTCAAAAATATCAGTTAGGGGTCCAATCTGTCTGCCGCAATGTCGCAGTCCCACTAAAAATCGCTGATTGCCGCCATTACTAGTAAAAAATAAATAAATAAATAAAAATGACATAAATCTTTCCCCTAGTAGGGATTTTTTTTAACCAAAATTATGTAGCAGAATACAAATTGCCCTAAAATGATGAAAACATGTGATTTTTAAAAAAAAAATTTGGAATGTTACAGTCAGGTCCATAAATATTGGGGCATCGACACAATTCTAATCTTTTTGGCTCGATACACCACCACAATGGATTTGAAAAGAAACAAACAAGATGTGCTTTGACTGCAGACTTTCAGCTTTAATTTGAGGGTATTTACATCCAAATCAGGTGAACGGTGTAGGCAGGGGCGTAACTAGATTTCTCAGGGCCCCGGTGCAAGAAATCATGAAGGGCCCCCCCCCCCCCGAAAAAGCATATTTTTGACACTTTTTTTTTTCCAACGTATAACAAAGTAAAACATTTCTGTTTCTGGGTTCAACGGCGGCAATGGTGGGGAGGGGGGTGTGATCAGTGGCGGCGGTGGTGGGGAGGGGGGTGTTATCAGTGGCGCCGTGGTGGGGAGGGGGGGTGATCAGTGGCGGCGGTGGTGGGGAGGGGGGGTGATCAGTTGCACCGTGGTGGGGAGGGGGGTGTGATAAGTGGCGGCGGTGGTGGGGAGGGGGGGTGATCAGTTGCACCGTGGTGGGGAGGGGGGTGTGATAAGTGGCGGCGGTGGTGGGGAGGGGGGGTGATCAGTTGCGCCGTGGTGGGGAGGGGGGTTTGATCAGTGGTGGCGGTGGTGGGGAGGGGGGTGTGATCAGTGGCGGCGGTGGTGGGGAGGGGGTTTGATCAGTGGTGGCGGTGGTGGGGAGGGGGGTGTGATCAGTGGCGGCGGTGGTGGGGAGGGGGTTTGATCAGTGGTGGCGGTGGTGGGGAGGGGGGTGTGATCAGTGGCGGCGGTGGTGGGGAGGGGGTTTGATCAGTGGTGGCGGTGGTGGGGAGGGGGGTGTGATCAGTGGCGGCGGTGGTGGGGAGGGGGGTGTGATCAGAGGTGGTGATGGTGGTGAAGGGGGGTGAGATTAGTGGCGGTAATGGTGAAGGGGGTGGGATCAATGGCGGTGGTGAGGGGGGGTGATGGTTGTGAGGGGGGGTGATGGTTGGGAGGGGGTTGAGATCAATGGCGGTGGTGAAGAGGTGATGGTGGAGAGGGATCAGTGGGGGTGATGGTGGGGGGGGGGGGTGGAGGAGGGTTGGGATGTGGTGTCATCCTCCCCCACCACCACCACCCCTGTCTTACTGATCCCATCCCCCCACCACCACAGATCTCATCCCTACACCCCCCAACACCTCTGTTGTAGATAGGGATGAGATCTGTTCTGTGCCAGACATGGGTCTGGGATCATTAAGAGGCAGCATTCCAGCAAGGGTGGAGTTTGGGATCAAAAAGGCAAGTTAGTTCACTTACAATTAGCACTTAGCAGTCAGTCAGCTTCCCCCTCAGTCACTCAGCAACTCCAGCCAGGCAGGCACACTTCTAGCAGGCACAGCATGTAGTCTCTTCGCACTCGCAGAGGGGAGAACTCCTCCTCCCCCTGCACACTATTGGTGTCACTGCCTCACTGCATCAGCTCTGATTGGAGGATCGGCAGGGCTGGGGGCGGTGCAGGCAGCACAGCAGCAGATTGCAGCCTTACACAGAAAACTGGCTGCTTTAGACACCTCTCCCCCCCCCTCGCCCGCCCGCCCGCACAACGATCGTCTCTCAGTCTCAGCCAGACAGCCACTAGCGGACACGGAACAGTCAGGCGGACGGACGGGCCCCCTCACGCCGCGGCCGCGGTAAGAGAACGGGGGCTGGCGGGCCCCCCCTCAGGTAGCGGAACTCCAGGGCCCGGTCGCAAGCGCGACCGCTGCGACCCTGATAGTTCCGCTACTGGGTGTAGGAATTACAACAGTTTGTATATGTGCCTCCCACTTTTTAAGGGACCAAAAGTAATGAGACAGATTAACAATCAGGGCACATTTGTTTGTTTCTACACACTCTGCTACAAGAAGCTGTTTGTAAGTTTTACTCTATTAATAAACATTCCCTGTTTGAATTTACTTCACTATGGAGCTTTTTCTCTCATCTTTACATGATTGAGTGGAGCTATTTTGGAGAGTTTATATTTATGGTGGTCCATTGATTATCTGGCTGGTCGATCCTTGAGGAAAAGCAATCTGATCCTGGCATATATGTATGATTAAAGGCTTCTTTGACCCCTTATAATTTAGGGGTCCACCCCATCTGGTAAGCAGCCTATATATCACTGGGTGATCCCGATATTGGTGGAGGCTATACTATCAGAAGAAGCACATATATAAGAATTTTCCAGCCTGCATTATTCATTTTGGACTGTTTGCTGTAGTTCTGCTGGGACTGAATTCACGTTCATTTTGGCACTGCATATGAATTAATTTATGTTTATGGTTTACTATCAATACATGTTTATTTAATGCTATATAATTGGGTTTATAACCCATTTATTCATCTAATCTGTTACTGCACGGTTGTTCACAATATTATTACTATTTTTTGGTTGAGCTCAACTATTATATTTTATTATATAATTTTGTCAATCATAAATCAAACTTTCACTTTTTAATACTTGGTTGCAAATCCTTTGCAGTCAATTACAGCCTGAAGTCTGGAACACATAGACATCACCAGACGCTGGGTTTCATCCCTGGGGATGCTCTGCCAGGCCTCTACTGCAACTGTCTTCAGTTCCTGCTTGTTCTTGAGGCATTTTCCCTTCAGTTTTGTCTTCAGCAAGTGAAATGCATGCTCAATCGGATTCAGGTCAGGTGATTGACTTGGCCATTGCATAACATTCCATTTCTTTCCCTTAAAAAACTCTTTGGTTGCTTTCGCAGTATGCTTCAGGTCATTGTCCATCTGCACTGTGAAGTGCCGTCCAATTATTTCTTAAGCATTTGGCTGAATATGAGCAGATAATATTGCCAGAAACACTTCAGAATTCATCCTTTTGTCAGCAGTCACATCATCAATAAATACAAGAGAACCAGTTCCATTGGCAGCCATACATGCCCATGCCATGACACTACCACCACCATGCTTCACTGATGAGGTGGTATGCTTTGGATCATGAGCAGTTTCTTTCCTTCTCCATACTCTTCTCTTCCCATCACTCTGGTACAATTTGATCTTGGTCTCACCTGTCCATAGGATGTTGTTCCAGAACTGTAAAGGTTTTTTTAGATGTTGTTTGGCAAACTCTAATCTGGCCTTCCTGTTTTTGAGGCTCACCAATGGTTTACATCTTGTGGTGAACCCTCTGTATTCACTCTGGTGAAGTCTTCTCTTGATTGTTGACTTTGACACACATACACCTACCTCCTGGAGAGTGTTCTTGATCTGGCCAACTGTTGTGAAGGGTGTTTTCTTCACCAGAGAAAGAATTCTTCGGTCATCCACCACAGTTATTTTAGCCTAATGATGGCTTACTTCACTGATAGTGTCAGCTCTTTGGATCTCATATTGAGAGTTGACAGCAACAGATTCCAAATGCAAATAACACACTTGAAATGAACTCTGGACCTTTTATCTGCTCCTTGTAAATGGGATAATGAGGGACTAACACACACCTGGCCATGGAACAGCTGAGCAGTCAATTGTCCCCTTACTTTTGGCCCCTAAAAAGTGGGAGGCACATATACAAACTGTTGTAATTCCTACACCGTTCACCTGATTTGGATGTACATACCCTCAAATTAAAGCTGAAAGTCTGCAGTTAAAGCACATCTTGTTTGTTTAATTTCAAAACCATTGTGGTGGTGTATAGAGCCAAAAAAGTTTAGAATTGTGTCGATGTCCCAATATTTATGGACCTGACTGTATATAGCAGAGAGTGAAAAATATTGTTTTTTTGTTTCTTGTTTTTTTTTTTCAGAATTGTCGCTATTTGTTTGGTTATAGCGCAAAAAATAAAAATCGCACAGGTGATCAAATACCACCAAAGAAAGCTCTATTTGTGGGAAAAAAAGGACATTCATTTTATTTGGGTACAGCATCGCAATTGTCCATTAAAGGTGGAAAATCTTCAAATTATGGTTAAGCTACAGTTCTGGCATTCGGAGGGTCTTTTACAGATGCATGTACATGAGGCCTAAAAGCCTTTACAGGTTATGCGTTTACCTGTGGGTTAGGGCCCAAGAATTATTGCTTTCACCCCGACATTTGAGAGAACACCTCATATGCATGCTGGAAGTGATGTTTCCATATTTTACATTTTTATATGTTGTGTGTATGGGTGAAAAGGGTGCTTTTACATTTTTTCAATTTTTTTTTTTACTTTAAATTCACAAACGAGCTAACAAGCCCCCTATGTGTAACATTGGGCAGGTGATAGGTCCTCTCAAGAAGAGCTCATGCTTGAACAGCTTCATCCTTGGCTAGCCGAGTAATGACAGCTGTGACCATATAAGTGACGTGATACACGTTGCTGACAGGGACATTAGTCACAGGGATCGGATGTTCCCTGTGTAGCACCCTCCTAGGGAGGTGCTAGTGAGAGAGTATAGTTTTTTTGCTCTGTCTGCCTATCAGAGGAGCAGCAGGCAAATCTATTTTGCTTTCAGCCTACCAGAGAGCATGATCTATGAATTAGGTCTGCTCAGTGTGCTCAGTGTGTTATTCATTGGGTCTAGATAGTGTTTCACACCAGTCCAATAGTGAGGCATGTTGGAGAGTGGGAGGAAACCTGACCAAAGGGAACACAGGCTTTAATACAGTCCCGGTGATTGGCGGAGACCGGCTTTCTCCGCGCATTATGGAATACTGTATAAAAGCCAGCAGCACATGTTCTGCAGGGTCTTTGGCTGGTGAGAAGAGTCCCAGAGGGAGGGTGGCAGCTGCCTCCTCCTCTGTAGTGGTGGCACGTGGTTGCAGGCGGTCGGCCTGGGGATCAGAGGATCGGAACTGAACCCAGAGGTCCAGGAGAACTGACTATAGGGGGAGAGACACTGGAGACCCTAGAAAAACAGTATCCTGCGTACAGGGGATCGTGTCAAGGAGCCTGACCTGAGGGGGGCCACCCTGGAGTTGGATAGTCAGAGGACGGGTGTCAATGTGTCAAGTGAATGGGGATACTAAGAGAGTATCCTGAAGAGACTTAGTTCATTATGTCTTCTGGATAGAGACTTAATCTAAATTCACCAAGTGGCAAGGTGAATCAGCAGCCTGGCTGCATCATCAGATATGAGTTTTCATATCTTGTGAATAGTTAATCTGGAGTATCCCACTATTCCCTTCTCTCATCCCTAATTTAAATGAAACAACAAAAACAACTACAAACCACAGGACTGATAATTGATTGAACCAAGAAGTAAAGTTTTAAATTGTGAATGCCAGTGTTGCTAACGGTAACCCAGGGGGACCTGAGAGTGCAATATCCAGCAGCTCTCAAGGGGGCAGTGCTACACCTGTGTTTCTCCTGCCCTCACTTTACAAGCAGATTCCTGCAACTCTGAGTCACTGGTGGGGGGAGGGGGTGCAGGGCACACTTTGAAAGCCCCATTATAGTGATTAGGCGGCCCTATTAAAGCCGGTACCAAGCTCACAGCTGCAACAGCAGTGAGCTTGAACTAATCACTTCTCTACCATGTCATTCATATACTTACCTTGATAGACCAGCGGTCTTGGGATGCCTATAAACACGAGATAATGTTTGCCCACATAAGTCAGTAATGCTTGGGATATAATCATGTCTATCCTTGACTCCTGACCCTAGACACCCCAATTAATCTCAAACAGAATAATAGTCATTATGGTTTCCCATTTTTCTCTGAGAAACGGTAAGCACTAGATATGATTATAAACATGTATACTTGGCCAGTATGAATATTTGTGTTTATGCCATCATCTCTGTACAGTAAAATCAAGTGACAGTTGCAGTGTCATTTCTAAGTTTAGTCTACGGAAATGTTTTACTATAGTTGTATCTTTTAAGACCCATGTCATACTGGCAAGTCCTCTACTGGCTACATGACTCCCTATGACTAAGCTTCAGGGGATGGAGCTAAACGCGTTGGGGGCATGGCCTGGCAGGATCCCAGGCTGAGGTTGTCTACTACTTGTGTGGATGTGTAGCACTGGGGATGCCTTTTCTCCTCTCTCTAGTGGTCACAGGAGCTGGGACAAGCTCCACT
Organism: Pelophylax lessonae; assembly: GCF_965119305.1. Taxonomy (NCBI): domain Eukaryota; kingdom Metazoa; phylum Chordata; class Amphibia; order Anura; family Ranidae; genus Pelophylax; species Pelophylax lessonae. Next base: position 100,463,917 of record NC_138778.1, on the reverse strand, counting down.
CCCTCGCCGGCACTCCTGCAGTAGCCGATACATCCATCATCCACATTTCTCCCCCAACCGGCACACAAGCCTGAGCGGCACACTAATCCTCCAAGGGTCATTCTGATGGCTACAGCTTGCCAATCACAGAATCACTGTGGTGCAGCTACTACTGAAGACAATGAAAGTAGCTCCCTCACTAGCTCAAAAGTTGTAGAATCGATTGGGAAGAAGTTGCTTCTTGTTCAGTTACTGAGGAAGCAAGGCCATAAGTGGTGAGTCTAAGGCAGCGTTTCTTAACCTTTTTCAGTCAAGGCACCCTCTAACCACTTCCCGCCCGGCCTATTGTCAAATAATGGCTGGACAGGACATTCATCGTCCTGGATGGACATCATATGACGTTCTTCAGGACACGCATTGCGTTGTGGCTGCGCTACGGAGCGATCTGTGTCCAGTGGACACAGCCGATGATTTATCAGTGTACCAGCCCACTACTGGTACCATATGATCGCTGTGACCAAGCACAGAAGATCACATGACAATTGTACACAATGACAGGCTTTGATTCATACCATTCAGTGTGTACAATTGTGTTGCTAGCTGTGATTGGTCACAGTGATCATATGGTACAGACAGGGCCAATCCCAATCCATCTGTACCATGTGATTAGATGTGCCCAATCACAGCTAACCACAATAGTAAACGCTGAATTAATCATTTTTATTCAGTAAAAATGGTTGCTTATGAAATTCACTGGTATAAGCAATCATAATGTGTAAAAAAAAAAACAAAAAAACCCTGATCACTTCCCCAAAGTAGTACAGTGTTACTATGGTAACACTGTGGTAACACTGTATTTACTCTGGTCACCGTATGTAAAAAAAAATCGTAAACAGAAAGAAAAAATGTAATAAAGAAAAAATATAATGTAAAAGAATTATTTAAAAAGTCTGTTGATTTTTTTCGTTTGCCCCTGATCACCACCACGCCAGTTATATGATAACGCTGTACTGCACTGGTGAGAGTATGTAAAAAAAGAAAATAGTAAAAAAATTAAATATATATATATATATATGTCTTCAATTTCCCTAAAATTGTGACAAAAAATTACAACTTCAAAAAAAAATATGCTTAGTGGGATTTTTTTTTACCAAAAACATGTAGCAGAATGCATGTAGCACTGCCCCCCGTAGGAGCGTGATTCTGTGCAGAGAAGCCGCCACCCCGCAGTAAATGTACCTGGGTACAAAAGATAAAAAATAATAGTTTAGAACATTTTTAACCCCTTCCCGCTGCCACCTCCCAGGCCTCAGAGAAATTCCAGATGTTGGGAGGCAGAGGAGGGGCGTTGGGTCACTGCTGTCAAAGTGGTCACATGATTGAAAAGCATTACAAAGTGCCACGCTCTTCATGCATGTGCAGTAGGAAACCAACAGTGAAGCTGAAAGGCTTCACTGCCGGGTTCCCTTACCCTGAATGGCGGTGGCAGCACCCGAGAGCCGATATGAAAATTGGCTTTGGGTGTTGCTTATTATATGATATTTCAGTTTTTCTTTTTTAATAAATCTGCAACAATGTCAAAATTCTTTGTTTTTCTGTCAGTATGGGGTGCTATGTGTACATTCATGAGGAAGAAGAATGAACTTAAATGATTTTAGCAAATGGCTGTAATATAACAAAGAGTGAAAAATTTCTGGGGGGTCTGAATACTTTCCGTACCCACTGTATGTTTGGTAAAAAAAAAAAAAAATCGCAAAAAGCGTATTTTGATATGTTTGCGCAAAAGTTATTGCGTTTACTAACTAAGGGAAAGATTTTTTACATTTCTGTTGTTTTTTTTTTAACGAGTAATGGCGACGATTTGCGATTTTTTTTGCGGGACTGCGACATTGCGCCGGACAGATCGGACCCTTGACTGACATTTTTGACACTTTTGGGGTTACCAGTGACATTACTACAGTAATCAGTGCTATACATATGCACTGTAACTGTAAAAATGACACTGAAGGGGTTAACTTTTTTTGAGAGGGAGGGGTTAAATGTGTCCCTAGGGGCGTGCTTCTAACTGTGATTGGATGTGGCTTGAGGTGCAAGAACAGAGATCAACGGTCCTACATAGCAGAACCGTATGATCACTATTCCTACACAGGGGAGAATGACAGGCGGCTGTGTTTACATTAGCCACCTGCCTTTATCCCGCTGTAACGGACAATCGCGAGTGCCCGCCGGACATCGGGTCCGCCGGGCACACGCGCGGGGGGGTCCGTGAGCGAGCGGGAGCGTGCCTCCGGCGGCGCGCGCTCGCTCCCTAGAGCCTCACAGGCTAGCGACGTAGTACTACGTCACTTTGCCTGTGAGGGGCTGACTGCCGACGTAAATTGTCGTTAGGCAGTCGGCAAGTGGTTAAGGTAACAGGATCAATTTTTTATTTTTTATGTTAAAGGCTTTATAAATACTGTAAATGCTGCTGTTTGCTCTCCAAAAATAAATACTCAAAATAAGTATAATGACATTGTTGAAAAGGGGCGGAACATGGGTGACCTTAAAATGTTGCCCCCCCCCTTGAAAAAAGTTCTGCGGACGCCCATGCTGACAGCATCCCTGCAAAATCTTAAACGGTTTCGTTATTGGGGTCATCCCTTTACAACATCTACAGGTTTACCTTACCCGGCTGCTTGGGTTTTATACACAGGCGTATATTTCACTGTTTTCTGGTAAGCAGAATTTTTACTAGTCGTGGATTGACACATTGTGGATATTCCATTCCTTTTGCACTTTATTGTGGATGAATATTGAAAGTGGACTATCATATCAATACACGCTCACTGGACTTTTTATTTAACACTTTACTATATTATCATTTTGTGTGCACAATATCATATAGCACGACTTGTTTATATATATATATATATATATATATATATATATATATATATATATATATATGTAGCCGAATATAAATTGGCCTAAAAGGATGAAAAAAATTTGATTTTTAAATTTTTTTTATTGGGAATGATATACAGTATAGCAGAAAGTGAAAAATATTGTTTTTTCTTTTTCAGAATCGTTGCTCTTTTTTTGTTTATAGCGCAAAAAATAAAAATCGCAGAGGTGATCAAATACCACCAAAAGAAAGCTCTATTTGTGGGGAAAAAATACATCAATTTTATTTGGGCACAGCATCGCTCAACCACTCAATTATCAGTTAAAGTAACGCAGTGCCGAATCGCAAAAAATGGCCTGGTCATTAAGGGGGCAAATGCTTCCGGTCCAGAAGTGGTTAATATGTATGCAAAAAATTAACAGGTTGCTCCCCCAATAGATAAGTGGTTAAGCTTTTAATCTAAAAGCCGTTGTAAAGACAGTTGTAGCTACACTTCACTAGGATTTTCCTGACCTGCATACTTGCTTCAGGTAAGTGACATAAAGTGCTGAAGTCATTTAGTTAAAGTGCATCCAGAAAGTATCCACGGCGCTTAATTTTTTCCACATTTTGTTATGTTACAACCTTATTCCTAAAGGGATTAAGTTCATTATTTTCCTCTAAATTCTACAAACAATACCCTATCATGACAACATGAAACAAGATTGGACATGATTTAGAAAGGCACACACCTGTCTATATAAGGTCTCACAGTTAGCAGTGCATGTCAGAGCACAAACCAAGCCAAGGAAATGTCTGTAGACCTCTGAGAGAGGATTGTATCGGGGGACAGATCTGGGGAAGGGTCCAGAAAAATAACATAACAAAATGTGGAAAAAGTGAAGCGCTGTGAATACTTTCCGGACTGTATATAGTTAGTTAGGTTGAAAAAACACGCTAGTCCATTTAGTTTGGCCAACAGGAAAAAATAAATAGAAATCCCCCATATACACATCCCTATACCCCCAGTTGATCCAGAGGAAGGTAAAATCCCCAATAAAGCATGATCCAATTTGCTCCAGTGGGGAAATAATAAATTCCACCCTGATCACCCAGAAGGCAATTGGATATTTCCTGGATCAACAATCCTTGGTGTTATTACCTTTTAAATTAAGTCAGGTTTTATATCAATATGGCACATCTACATAAATCACGTAACCCGTGCGTTTTTTCTCAGAGAATAGGTGCAGAAACTCCCCCTTCTAAGTCACTTCCTGTCTCCGCCCCCTACCCACCTCCAAACACTGACCCTTGGTTCCGCGCTCTACCCACCTCTGAGCACCGACCCTTGGTTTCACCCCCTACGCTGCTCCCAGTACGGCCCCTTTTAAAGAATATAGAGCCAAGTATAATTTTGTACTGCTAATTATATTGTATGGAATTTGGTAATAACAAGAGAAGCAATAAAATAGACCCCCCACAGCCAGCAGCAATAGATCCCCCCCCCCCCAGCAACAATAAACCCCCAGCAGCAAAAACAGATTTCCCAGCAGCCAACATCAATAGGCTCTCCAGCAGCCAGCAATAGAAGACCCCTCCCTAAACAGTAGATCCCTTCCAGTAACCCCCAAAAAACAAAAGATCCTCCACCAGCAACAGTAGATTGCCACACAAAAATAGATCCACTCCAATAGGTACCCTGGGAGCCAGCATCAGTAGACCCTACATCCCACCCCAGCACCCCTTGCTGTTGCATACATTCAGTGCTGGAGGTGCTGGAACTGCGTTCCCCTACGTTCCTGCTGAAAAAAGGCCCTGCGTGTAATGTGTTAATTTGTGTTGCAGTTGCTTATTCAATTGGCTTCACTATACACCAAAGGGCACAAAATAAAAATCTACAGAAACCAATCAAAACTCATCTTCTGTGTGACAACCATCAAACTAAACTGTGATTGTCTGCTGTGGCTTTAATCATCTTTTTATCTGCTGCCATTTAAAAGAAAAAGGAAAAAGGAATTCCGATTGGTTGATATAAGCACCTTTCTACTCATTTTCTTTTCTCATAATTAATTATTTTTTTCTAGTGAATATTTATAGATTTATAATTCCTTTTCTGAGCCACCTCTTTGGAAGACAAAAGGGAGACAACGCAGGTATTTGTTCAGGTGTCCCTTCCATGGAATAAACTTTTTTTTTTTCCCATGAGAAGTGAGTGAGACGGTGAACAGTTGGATTTTATAGAATGTGGTAAAAATAAGCAGCAGCTTGACTTAGAAAAGGGCAATTGTTCTCCCCGAGTGGAATGTGAATGGTGCAGAGCGCAGACCTATTCTGCTCGGAGAAAATAGCTGAATGCAGGTATTCAGGAGATGTCGGCCACAGGGCTGCCTCTGTTAGAGGTCCATTCAGCCTCCTACAGTTACCAGGAGCGCCATTCAATAGTTTCCTTACATTAAAGTCGACCTGCCGCTATAAATCACACTTCACATTAATCAAATTACCTTGTGTCATCATTAATAGGTCACATTTGTCTCTTCATGAAAAAAAAATATATATATTTTTCCTGTATTTTCATTGGTACAAGCCTGCTAAGTATTAGCTCCTAGCCTAAAAGGGTTCAAGTGGCTGTAAACCTCAGACATGAAAAGCATATCCCTCTATAGTGTGTACTTGTCTCAATGCAGAGCACTAAGTTTTATTTCTGTCTGCTGCCTCCTTCCTCTGCTATCAGCATGAGTCACTTCTGACAAGTTTCCCTGACTCCAAGAGAAAAAAGGTGACAGGGGAGGGACCTCGAGCAGATTGACAGCCTCAGCTCTGTTCCTGTGTGAAGGGGGTGTGTTTCGTCCCTCCAATCAGCTCTCAGAGCTCTCCTCACTGAGCTCTGCAGAGTGTGATTTCAGCTCTCCGCCCTTTGCTTCTGAATGCTCAAACAAGCTTTATGAATTCTGCACGGATGTAGAGAAGAGAAGACTTCAGATAAACAGGTACAACTTATGTAGGAAGATTTGATTAATCTCTGTTTATCGCCCGAGGCCAGTCACTTCACTGGGTACATGCATACCACCCAACTCTCTGAGATGGGAATGAGGGACACCCATTAGCAAAAGCATGTAGGCATAGGACACACACCCTGCCACACCCCCCTTAAAGGAGAATTGTACAAAAAAATTATTAAGCCCCCAAGTGATTTTTTTAACCACTACTATTCCTTTATACTGGCTTTTGGAATTTTCAAATGCAGCTATTTAGAATTTAGAGAGAAACTTTTGCATAGTAAAAGGGTCACAGGTTCGAATTGCAACCACGACACTACCTGCCTGCAGTAGTTTGCATGTTCTGCCTGTGCCTACATGGGTTTCCTCCGAGTACTCTGGTTTCCTCCCACACTGGATGATGTCTAAATTGGCGCTACTATGTGTATGTATGAATGCGAGTTAAGGACCTTGGATTGTAAGCTCCTTGAGGGTAGGGACTAATGTGAATGTACAATTTGTATATATATAGCTCTGCGTAAATTGAGAGTGCTATATAACTACCTGAAATAAATAAAGAAAGAAAAATAAACTATATTGATCAGACCAAAATGAGGGACAAATGAGGAGGAAATCGCTGGTTTACAGATCCGTGGACTTCCCCGATACAGGACAAGTGGGTCCACAAAGTAATTTGGTTTGGCTACAAGATCGAGTTTCGGTCTTATCCTCCGTAAAGGTTCTTCCTATCCAACCTGAACTTGTCTCCAGATCACTTACGGGGTCTCTTTGGGGCTTGTTACTTCAACTTTTAACCTCAGGCAACGAGGAGGGTTCTTTACTGTTAGGGCTACAAGATTGTGGAATTGTCTACCACAAGAGGTGGTTTCTGTGGGTAGTATGGTGACTTTTAAAAGACTCTTAGACTTACATCTCAAGGATCAGGAGATTAAGGGCTATGTTAGATGATTACAGTCACACACACCTACACAGGTTGAACTGGATGGACTATTGTCTTTATTCAACCTCACCTACTATGTAACTATGTAACTGTGAATTTCCCGGTTCTGACTTCGGAACATTTTTTCAGGGGTTTTACTCAACCCTCTTTACAGTTCCCAGGAAGGAAGGCAAGGTTTTGGACCTCAAGGCGCTAAACTGCTTTGTACAGAAGTTCGGAATGGAGTCCATTTGCACAGTAGTGGCGTCACTATCCCGGGGGTTTTCTTGCTTTTATCGACATCAAGGATGACTACTTGCACATTCTAATATGTGCCATTCACCAACGCTTCCTCCATTTTGCCGTGGGTGAGGAGCATTATCGGCGTGGCATGGACCTTTGGTCTCGCCTCCGCTCCTCGGGTCTTTACAAAAGTGTTGGCCTCGGTGCTGCCATTGTTTGAGTCAGTGGGGGTTTGCGGTACTGGGGTATGATCTTCTTCTGCAAGCAGAGTCTTCGACTGCTCTCATGGACAACTGGAGATTTCTCTGTGAACTCTGAGGGAGTTTGGTTGGATTCTGAACCTTCAGAAGTCTGCTTTGGTTCTGTCCATAAAAATCAGACTTTTTTTGAAACCATTCACTATATGTTAGGAAAATGTAAATTGTTGAATGCCCCATAACCCTGCCACAGGTAACTTTAAAGCTTGCTCTAGGAATATCACATTATCTGTATCCTACATCCACCTGACATACATATTCACTACTCTACTACTGTACAACCAGGCCTGAACTGGCCATAGGGCACACCGGTATTTGCTGCTGGGCCACATGTCCAAACAAGAGCTGCTTGTTGATGACCAAGCTGCACAACGTCTCCCGGATCTCATTCCCCTCTGCCCTTCAACTATGTCATCCTATCTGCAGAGCAGGAAGCAGGAGGAGCTTGAGATCTGCACAAAGAAAGGAATTCTTTTCATATTTCCGCCCCCTGTCCTGCTGATAGGATGGCATCGTCAGTGGGGCAGGAGACCCTGATTGCATCCTGCTTCTGCCCTGCTGAAGGTAGGACTGTGCAGGGGAGGAAGAGAGTAAAAGTGGTCACTGTGATTAGGGACAAAATTGTGGGGCATGATTGCAAAGGGGCAGTGTGATGGGGGGGGGGGCTGTAATTGCTAGGGGCGCTGTTATGTAAAGGGGCACTTTTATATAAGGGGGACCACACTGTACAGTGCCCCATTACAGTGCAGTCTCTTTGTCACAGTGCCCCTTTACATTATGGCAGTGTGGAGGACTGACTTTGTAAATTTTCCATCCCCATTCCCCCTCCCCTCCCCCGGAATGACCACCATTACACCCCAACTATCTTCAGTCTTGTGTAGGGCACACAAATGTGATGAAGATTTCTCTGTTCCTCACAATTTTGCCCTAATGGCTTTGCTTAAAGGTGGACGTGCTGGGGGACTGCGGTAACCTCAATAGTCTGATCCAGACTTGTAGGACCTCTCTGTGATAACCCCAATTGTGGGTAATGTTTCCCCTGTGAGCAATCCCTGGAATTATTTTCTACCCTCAGGATTACTGTCCATGGATGTGTCCCCACCTTCAATATTTACCGGATTGTTCCATGGGGAGGCCCTCCTATCGTGCTCATTGATAGGCCCCCCGAGGAAGCGCAAAACATGTCGAGCCTGAGCTACAAAACAGACATCCAGCTTTGGATGTGCCCAACCACCAGATCCTGCTACTTCTGAACTTATTTTCTTGTAACACCACTGACTTTTGTTAGTGAAACCTACAAAGGGAAGTCATGGCTCTATTTCCTCTGTATATTTGAGTGGTAGTTGGCATCCATATGCGTATTGCTGTACACATGTATAGATACATCTATGTGTCCACATCTTGTAAAACTTTTTTTTATATTTGTGATCCATAAATATGAAATATACATATTTATTTTTGAATATGAATACTTTAATAAACAATTGATTTTACTTTAATGGGTTATCAGAGATTATGTGCCAGTAAAGTCCATGTTACTCAGCTTTCCTTATGACTAAAGGTGAACTTTATTCTAGTCTTGCAGATTTGTACAGATTCCTCTTCTGTATTGAAAACACTTAGCATGATTTTATTGCACACTGTCAGCACATGGCATGCATTAGAAGCTGCAGCATCTCAGAATTAGCCACATTTCTTGGCTGAAGGACATCTAGTCTTTCCTCCCCTCCCTGACTGCCCTTGGCTCATTCCTTTACATTCACTGGATTTCAGTTCTTGCAATCAGAGAGGTTCAGCATCACATGTGGATGTCTGCAAGCAAATGCAGCCTACTTAGGAACACCCACTCCTCCACACTGACACCATCAAGAGTTTCAATGTTTGTATAACACCTCCCAGGAGGACTCCAGCTCACTGCTTGCATCGGGGCTAGGGGCTCTTGAGAGGAGTACTGAGGCAAGGTGCTGTGATGTTTTTAGGAAGGAAGTTTTGGCAGAGGCCGCCAGCTCCCATAGGAGGTCACATACCTCCATCTTTGGAATACTCCATATACTCCCAGGGCCATCTTACCGAATGGGCACGCTGGGCAGTTGCCCGGGGGCCCCACTTGCCCAGATGGCCCCACCTGCCCAGCCCCAGCCAAGCATTAGTCCCGATTCTGTGTGCATCCTGCCGCCGAACTTAGCAGGTGGCAAGCGCCTGTCGGCCCTGCGCTGCTGTCAGGTCACTTGGGCCATGGAGGGAGAGCCCACAACTGCAGGAATGCCCGTCTGCCTCCACGGGAACAGCCACACACAGGCCAGTCGAGTCTAACTCGCCCAAGCCCGTGTGTGTTCACCGGACCCAGCCACCCAACTTGGAAGCTGTCAGTGGGTGATTGTGTAGGCGGGGCCCCAGCGCACTGCATTGCCCGGGGCCCTTTAATGCTCTTAAGATGGCACTGTATACTCCATATAGTGGATGGACACCCCTATCTTACTTTGTTGACCTCTAGCCACGCTAAATACTCATCTATAACAGGTACCCATACACATATGTAGGGATTCCTTTGGACCAAGTGGATCACTGTGGCGCCCATGAGCATCTTAGGCGCATGCCAGCTTCTCTTTTTTCACCTTCTTACTCAGTGAACTATGTTTGTGGGAGGCTCGGTATTCCTCTTTCGGGATACTTACCGTTTTTAATTAACAGTCCATTTCTCTCCATATGAGGACTCCCCCCTGGCACACTTAGTGTTTTGAACTCTGGTTGACCCCCGGAGAAGGGTATTATACCCGAAAAGCGTAGGGTCCTGTCCGGTTCTCTCCACCAGCTGTACCTAGGAGTCTTCTGCGCCGAGGATGGTCTGTTCTTGCATGCAATTTTACATTTTGTTGTATACCCAGTCAATACATGTTTGGAAAATGTAATTATTGTACAACTAATTTCTCTTCTTGTGTATAAATAAAAATTGATTCCTTTTAATACTCTGGTGTATACTCTTTTCAGTGGTAAGTGGCATTTATAGTCCAAAATAACTGGGGGTACCCTCTTTGTCTCTACCTACTGGGATGATGGCCACTATCACTGGGTACTAGGTGATATGATCCAATATCTCTTTTAGGAAGCTTTAAAGAACACCTTTGCAACCCCTCCCACTCGCTATCATCTTCCTGCATTGCATAGAGAAGTATAGAGACCCAGTGGTTACATCATTGGGTGTAAAATAAGATATGTAGCAAAAACAGAGGTTTATTAAAAAAAAAAAAAAAAATCATTAGCATGGTGATAAAGGGGGGTTGGGGTGGGTTGGCACCACAGAAAGCAAAATATAACCAAAATAAACTAAGACTTTAAAGAAGAACTCCATGAAAATGTTTTATTCTCCCATGTAGTGGCCCACCCTGCATGGATTAACTGCTCATTTACTCTAGGGGCGCAAGTAAAAGCTATACTTACCCGATCCTTCGTTCTTCTGGACAACCACGTTCCCCCACATCCAGTGGTGGACTGTTCCTGCCGCCATCACATCCAGAGCCGGTCTATGAGCGTGATGATGATGTCAGGAACAGTCCATTCACAAGACTGCTAGCGTTTGGTGGGCAGGAGCGGGAGGGACCGGTCTTGCGCTTGGAGGATATGTGGATTAAGTAGGTATATCTCCGCTCCGCAATCCCCTAGACAAAAAATAGCAGTTGACCCATGCAGTGCGGGCACAGGAAAATCATTTTTCCCCAGGGGTTCTTCTTTAAATTCCCTGTATGCCAGAAATGTGCATTATATAGAGTTTACAAAGTACTTACTGTAGAACCAGTTGCACCAGTCACTATACTGTGGCTAATAACATTATTTTGCATGTTATTCCTACATTTTTTTTACAAGCCCCCATCCTGACAGATTCATGCCCAGACTCCCTATAACAGTGATGTCGAACCTTGGTACCCCAGATGTTTTGGAACTACATTTCCCATGATGCTCAAATACACTGCAGAGTGCATGAGCATCATGGGAAATGTAGTTCCAAAACATCTGGGGTGCCAAGGTTCGCCATCACTGCCCTATAAGATGGTCCTATAGTCCTTCTGATGACCCAGGTGGCATGGTGGTACAAGGTCTATCCTTGATACCTGGCAATTTTTGTGGGTTCAACTCCTTTCCAGCAACACAGCCTACATAGATCTTGTATAATCTTCTGGTGTTTTCTTTCCCATGGACAGTTATCCTCCCGCAAACCAGAAAAAAACCATAAAAGAGGGTTCATTGGCTTCTGTCTGAATTGGCCATTGAATGCGTGAGCTTGTATGACTATGCTATAAAAATTGATCAATTAGCTCCACTAAAGCAGTACTGATGTGAATTCGGAACACGTGTGATCGGGTTACATAATACATGGTGCTATAAAAAAAAAAAGGAAATAATGATGTACTAAATCCAGTCTGTCTCTGTCTTTCAATGACAAGAACACTGAGACTTGTACTTTTAGAAGGGACTTTTATAAATTGGGTTTATGAGACATCAGGGTTGCTACAGGGACCCTTCCGGCACTGTTGTAAAGGTAATCAGCTGGAAGGCCCTAAATGTCTTATACAGGAGAGAACACATTATTCAATGTGCTGCTGTTACCCGGACAGGTCGTCGCAACAGAGGACTTGCAAATTTGGGAAAAAAAGGAGAAAAAAAGGAAAAGAAGGAAAAAAAAAAGTAAATTAGCTTTTTTTCTCTACAAATATGTGTTAAAAGCAATGTGACGTTTTATGCCAGTACTTCTTTAGTAGAAGTAATCTAACAATCCAAAAATAAATCCTGTGGGTTATCAGTTTTAGAAAAAAATCGTAAAAAAAAAAAGTTGGAAAAGTTTTAGGGGTCTCTTTATAAAACAGTCCTTGCAACAATGTCAGAAATATGTGTACAAATTGAAATGGATTAATCTTGGTAGCGCCAGCTAGTGGCCAGAATACAGTATATTTTCTCATTGAGTTATTTCAGAAAGCTATACCTGATTGTGACCACTAGATAGAGCAGATGAAACCGGAGTTAATCTAATTTAAAATATAGAGAGAAATGTTGTTCAGCTTGCACGAATGTTTCTGACAAAGCAACACATGTAGCAGTCTAAAGGCCCGTACACACGTACCGATCTGCCGATTGTAGGCTTGTTAGTATGATGCCTCCGACAGCCGACAGCGCACATTCGGCCGAAAAGAATCTGTCATGCAAGCATTAAAATTTTTGTATGCCGACACCAGAGCGGCCGATTGTTCGCCAGTCAGTACAGATTTCGGCCGACAGACCGCAGATTTGCAAGACTGGGCATGCTCAGAAAAGAAAAAACACAGGGAAAGTTAACCATTACATGACATCACTTCTGCAGTCGACTGTAGTCGGCGGACAAAATTCTTGTGCAGTCTTTTGCACTTTTCAACAGACACCGACAGCCCTGGACAAAAGACGGCCGATCGTTCGGCCGACGATCGGTACGTGTGTACGGGGCTTTAGGGCTCGTTTACATGGATGGCTGAGGGGTAGTCAAAAAAAAAGTGGTTGAGCCGTAGTTTTATTGCACCCCAATGGCCCGTCTATATATGCCGCTGCTCAGGGCTGTACCCATGCTGCGGCCACAATGCCTTCATTCACAGCCACAGCAAAAATTCTAGTAGTAGTATTAGTACCACCAGTAGTAGTACCACCAGCAAATTAGACTCATTCAAGTGAATGGGGCTGTGCCGCACTCACCCTGCAACCGCCTGCCTCCTCCTTACTGTTTGTCAACCTCACTTTGAAAAGTGATATAAGTGAAGTGTAACAGCACATATGAGCGACCTTTGCTACTCCCCCATGTGCACCCCTCCTATTCCAGGCTTTCATTTACTGTGTAACCCTCAGTTGCTCCTCTCTTCACTGTATGCCCATCCCCCTTCACGTATTTACAGGTGAGTAGAATTTCAGGGGAGATGAGAATGGTGTTGCCTATAGATTAAGCACAAGCAGGGCTTTTTTTTCTATTTGAAGGAACATGGTTATGCCATCTACAGTACTGAATTTATATAGTGGCAAGGGATGCTGGGGAATCTATTGTCACCGGAGAAGTGTAGTGTTGTGGGGTTGTTCTGTTGTTGCTGGTGGGGAATCTATTGTTACTGGTGGGGGCATGTTGTTGCTGGGGGGTGAATCTATTGACCTAGGAGGTCTTATGTTGGTTGGGGGGGTTCCATTGTTGCTAGGGGAAATACTGTTGTGAGGAAGAGGGACTATTGTTGCTGCCTGCAAGGTATCTGTTGTTGCTGATGGGGGCCACTTTTTGCTGGGGAAGATCTATTGTTGCTGGGGGGTCTTATGTTGGTTGGGGGGTCTACTGTTGTGAGAAAGAGGGTCAATTGTTGCTGATAGCAGGGGATCTGTTGTTGCTGTTGGTGGGACTTTTGTTGGTTGGTGAGTCCATTGTTGGTGGGAGGGGAGATCTACTGTTGTGATTAAGAGGGTCTATTGTTGCTGGCTGCAAGGGATCTGTTTTTTCTGGTGGGGGACTTTTACAAATTATTTAGCACCATAAAATGATATTTGGTACTGTAATCTCTAAAAGGGGCAGCACAGTGAGATAAGTATGGGGAGGAGACAAGGGACAATGCTCAGAGCAGAGTTGGGTAGGGGGAGGAGACTAGGGACAATGTTCAGAGTTGGATAGGGGGAGGAGACAAGGGACAATGCTCAGAGGTGGGTGGAGGGAGGGGACAAGAGATGGAGCTCAGAGGTGGATATGGGGAAAAGACAAGGGACAATGCTCAGAGGTAGGTAAGGGGAGGAGACGAGGAATGTTGCACAGAGGTGGCCACGGGGAGGAGACAAGGGACGATGTTCAGAGATGGGTAGGGGGAGGAGACGAGGGATGGTGCCCAGAGGTGGGTAGGGGAAGGAGACAGGGGACGATGCTCAGAGGTGGGTAAGGGGAGGAGACGAGGGATGGTGCTCAGAGGTGGGTAGGGGAAGGAGACAGGGGACGATGCTCAGAGGTGGGTAAGGGAAGGAGACAAGGGATGGTGCTCAGAGGTGGGTAGGGGAAGGAGACAGGGGACGATACTCAGAGGTTGGTAGGGGAGGAGACACGGAATGGTGCTCAGAGGTAGGTAGGGGAAGGAGACAGGGGCCGATGGTCAGAGGTGGGTAGGGGGAAGGAGACAGGGGACGATGCTCAGAGGTGGGTAGGGGAGGAGACAAGAGATGGTGCTCAGAGGTGGGTAGGGGAAGGAGACAGGGGACAACGCTCAGAGGTGGGTAGGGGAGGGGACAGGAGATGGAGCTCAGAGGTGGGTAGGGGAAGGAGACATGGGATGATGGTCAGAGGTGGGTAGGGGGAAGGAGACAGGGGACGATGCTCAGAGGTTTGTAGGGGAGGAGACAAGAGATGGTGCTCAGAGATGGGTAGGGGAAGGAGACAGGGGACAATGCTCAGAGCTGGGTAGGGGAGGGGACAGGAGATGGAGCTCAGAGGTGGGTAGGGGAAGGAGACAGGGGACGATGCTCAGAGGTGAGTAGGGGGAGGAGACAAAGGATGGTGCTCAGAGGTGGGTAGGGAAGGAGACAGGGGAGGATGCTCATAGGTGGATAGGGGGAGCTGGCAAGGGGTGGCTTGGGGGGGGGGGAGACTTGCACCTATTATCTGAGAAAAAAAAACCCTGTGCATAAAAATATTCAACTTATTGTATAACTCCTAGAGTTACATGAGTTTGACAGGTCATGAGAATGGTTTGTCCTTTCATTCATTGGAATAAGTGTTGCTCCACTTGATTCGGTGTCCCAAAGCATGCAGTGTGTAATGCTCACTTATAAAGAACAACGCTGTGCTTAATAAATTATATATTTCTTTAAATTGTTCTTTTTAATAAAATTATTTATGGTGCCCAATTGGTTCTCTGTATTAGCCTAGAGATCCTCTTTTACCAGATCCTGATTTTAGAAGAATATAGTGCTTTTTACTTACCATACAGCACAGTTCTTCTTGAATCTCCTATCTATTATGGAATAACATACGTTCATGAGTTAATCAAATGGAAAGTTTGGGGGCAATCTTGGTTTCCTCTTTTTCACGCTTTCCTAACCTCAGCCCAGAACAGACCACAAACAAAGTCTTCCTGATACTCCATATAGTGTACCCAGTGTTTGCATGCCTCCATGGCTAAATTCTTCATTTAAAAGAATCAGACCTTTGTTTTGATGGAAGGAACAGACATTCCTTTTAAGTGTCATGTAACATTTTTCACCATTGTGCTATGCTAAACGAAGCCACATAACCTTGTCCTCCTTGCTGCACAGTGTTACTGGTTTGGAGCTTCCAGCCCACTATTCTCATAGCATTTCTGTCAGCTTACATTTTAGTAAAGGGTCGCATTGTACACCATAGACAGGAAGGCAAGCCTGTAGGAAAATGCAAAGCTGGCGAGGTGTGATTCCTACCAAATGCAGTTCCTTCTTAGTGATATATGGTAAGCCAAACACACAGCACCAATTTACTACCCTCCATGCCCGCAGGCTCGGATTGATGCCTTATTTGTGCTGTTAAATAGCCTGTGACAATAGTGTTTTTGTTAGCAACAAGGTGCTGGAAATGTGAGGCAGGGCAAGGTATTTTTTATCTAAACATTTGGTAGTAAAGGAATTTCTCTTGGTTACCTACCCACGGCTGTATATAATTAAAGTCTAGCTCCGGGAATTAGACATAGATAATCTATTCTTTCATTGAGGTCCCCCATGCTGCAAGGATAAGGCCCCATTTATAGCTGAAGATCGTAGCTCCAAAAAGTTCAGGGAGAAAAAAAAATCTATTATTCCTAAAGTCGAAGCCCACTCTAGCACTAAAATCTTTAAATCTACAGGCATCCACGATCTAAGACTAACCTATCTAGCCCTGTAAAGAAGAAATCCCGTCCAGTTCCACCCTGAGCTGTCAGTGGCAGCTTCAATGTAGAGAAGGCAGCTGACAGTGGAAGCCCTATTGTAACTCTATGGTTGAGGTCACTTCCCGTTTATTTCCCAGCCGTTGTCTCCTGCAGAACTTCCACCGCTGGAGACCTGACCAGAGCGATTAGTTTTAAGCCTCGTACACACGCAACGAATTTCCTCCGACCGGTCGTCCGTCTTTTGACCAGAGTGGTGTCTGTTGGTTGGAATGTGCTCTAGACTGCATTTTCCCGCACGACAGAATTCTACTTCAGAAGTGACGTCATGTGTTGGATTGCTTTGTATGTGTTCTTTCATCTCTGAGCATGGCTAGTCTTGCTCATAAGATTTTTCCCCATCGAAATCTGTACTGACTGCACGAAAATCGGACGTGTTTTGACGGAGGACAAAAATTTTATAGCCTGCACACCAGGATTTTTTCGGCTGAAAAGTCGGAGTCGGTTGTCGAGAGCACCATACTAACAAGCCGAAAATCGGCAGATCGGTCGTCGGACAAAAATTCCCGGCCGAATTTCCACTCATGTGTACGGGCCTTTAGATCGTGGATGACTGTAGATTTAGAGATTTTAGTGTTAGGTTGGACTTCCACTTTAATGATGGTGGTTCACATCTCCACTTCAAAATGCTTGAAGCCAAACACCTGAAAAAAAAAGTTTAGCTTTTGAAGCTGGAATCAGGCAAAATGGTGAATTTTTGAAGCAGCGGAAAGCAGATACACATAGCAACGAATGATGTAACAGATGATAGTTTTCTCTATTGGCTAATACAAAAACGCATCTCAAAACACTTGAAAAACGCTGTACAAGCTCAAGGCTTGATTCACACTAGTGCGACTTGCCACACATAAAGTTGCATGCATGATAAAAATTCACTATTGTCACATGGATCCTTCTCCTGGCCAATCAGAAAGCGGGTCGTGAGACCCATTTCCTGATTGGCCTGAAATTTGAAGCTATGCCATTGGGCACGGAGGAGGGAGGAGATGCTGAAGACCGAGAAGGGAAGAAGCCTAAGTTGCCGCCACCACCGCACTTGTCCAGATGTCGCGTCCAGACAGGGTGAGGGAGCCGGGGGGGGGGGGTTTGGGAGGGTCCTGCTGTGGTCCGGGGGGGTTATGGTGCGTGGCCTTGTGTGGTTCCGGGGGTTGTATGTTGCGGTCCATCTGCTGAAGTGGTTAAACAAATAATTTCAAACAATATTCTACTAGTGTGTGGCCAGATTTAGACAGTTATTAACAGAATGGACTTCCCCATTGGATGATTTACCCTCACCTTTTGTTCTTGCAACAACTGAAACACTTTCTCATCACTATCGGTAACCCTGACCACCAGGAAAACTAGAGAGGGTGAATCCTCCCGGTAGACCGCTATAAAAACCTGACCTTGTTTATCTAAAATGAAAAAAAATTGGCCGTACATACACTCTAGATTTTGTTCTGCAAATCCTTTGGAGCTGTGAAGGACCCCATGTGAGGTTTATAAATGTAACATCTTGTCCAACTCTTATCTCAAACCTGGCACGCTGAAAAAGTCTTCTTGTAACAAGCTAGGTTTCAGTTTTTCACACAAATTCCCATGAAACTAGGTCTCTCTTTGGTGTCAATGCTTGCAATTTGTGTACACAAAGCCCTTTTCATCCACCACCGCTAGTGCAAGATTCCATCTCAACAGAGGTCTGTCAACATCAGGGCATCAAGTTGTTCCAAGCGACGCATCTCTTCTCTTCTGATCTTCTGGATGTCAGTGCAAGGAATTCATCACATAAAGAATGTATTCTCAGACTTTGGACTGCATTAGTCCGCACCACCTGCTATTTATTAATATTATCATTTCCAAGGAAAGATCAGCATAGTAGCGACGTGTCTGTATGAAGCTTGACAAGTATTTCTAGTATGTGAATATGATGAATTATGTTTCCTCTCTCAGTGGGAGTTATCGCTGAAGGTGAAATATGGCCTCCATCTCCAAAGACTAAGACAAAAACGAGAGGAAATCAGTAGCCGCAAATGCAAAGAGAGACAAAATGATTTTGCAAGTTTGCCTGCTACATGGTCAAAATGTTCAACTGTTTGTCATCGTTTCTTCTACAAAAATTATAAAAGATCCAAGCCTAAATCATTGTTTCCTGGAGGTGAATCGGTGGCGGTGTGCGCATCTATAAATCTGAGGTCACAGTACACCCTGAAACATACAGGTGTACTTATAACAAATGTGCACAGCTATTCGACCTGTAAAAATTGACTGTACATTCATTCTGTGCAAATTGGGGCAGAACTTAACTTCTCTCCAGGTCAAATGTATTCATTCATACAGAATAGAGTAAATCAGTAAAATGTCAAGCAAAAGGACAGCTGGAAACTCTGTAAATCTTCCAATTCTTTATTGTCACACCTCAGTGAGTAAAATAGACAAGGTGGCTAACGCATTTCGGCGATGAGCCTGTGCTGTAACCAAGGCTCATCGCCGAAATGCGTTAGCAACCTTGTCTATTTTACCGGTGTGACAATAAAGAATTAGAAGATTTAATAGGAAAGCAGAGGGACTGGCAGGAACACCAGAAACTTCACATAAAGAAAGCAATACAAAGAGAATAGGAGTCTTTCTCATACAAGTACGTTGTACAGCAGGCACTTATAAAGAATATGAAGTGTTGGGGTAACAAACGCTTTAGGTGATTGTCAAGGGGTCAAAGTTAATTTGCGCAGTAAAAATAAATATATCCCTAAGGCAGTAGTAACTCTATGTATATGGATGCATATTTCCCAGTTCCCCCATCTTTCTGTATGTGAGGACTGGGTAACTTGATGTTAGGTAGCTGCATTAGCATCTGAATTTTAGCCGAAATATGATACACATAAATGCTGCTAAACTGATTTCAAGTTTTTTTCCCTTTACATAGAATATTATCGCTTGCCATCTCAATGGAAGCAAAATATGTGGTGCACTATTCATCCTGCCTTAAATAAACTAACTGAGCTGGAAATGTGTTCTTTATTTCCTTTTGTGGGACACACTGGGCTCTTTTTGCAGTGTTTAGTCTTGCTATTAACTTAACCTTAGCCTCTTATTGAGAACCATGTGCACACAAGTGAATTGTCATGGCAAGAAGGAGACCATATTTGGTTTGGTGGAGGAGAAAATACAGGAAATACTGTGTTCAAAGTTGCAAACAACCATGCATTTCTTTGTTTATATGCCTGCATTCCCAATTTCAAAGAGAAACATTCATCAAAGCAAAATTATTTTAGGAAGATAATCACAGGTGTGATCGTATGATACCAGTTTGTGTTTAATGTCGTAGTAGCAAAATTGTGCCAGTTCGTGGAACAGGATGGGTACAGAATTTCATAGAAATTAATGTACAATATAGTTGTAGCACCCTGTCTCTGTTAGGCTAAATATAGTTATTGGCTTTACCGTAATCAGTGAAGCAATAATCTGCTTTTTGGTTTGGTCAGGGTTTCCTATGGTGATTGATTGCTCCTGCCTGTTTCCAGAGGGAGCTTCCAGAAAACAGAGCAGGAGGGTCAATGACTCAGTTATGAATATTTATTAGGCCTCGGCCAATCCCTGAGAGCAGGCACCCAGAAGGTGACTGAGAACGTTGATACATAATTGGGAGGCTTTTCCAGAGTGTTCATTCCTCTTCAGGGAGGGTTTTTAGTTCTCCTGGGGCCATTGCCCCTGGAGGCAACTACAGGAGAAAAGATTAGCAGTTTTGGCCTCTGTACTTGCTGGGATGAGGACCTAAAGAAGATTTGCTAAAGGATTTTTGCTGGAGGACATTGTTCTTGAGTCTTAGTCTGGAGAAAGATCCTTGTCTCTCTCACTGAAGTGTTGTGTGGAAACTGGGTGGCATATGGCTCCTAGGACATTGTGAGTAAGACCTGTGTTTGGGACTCTCATGTATGCACGCTGCAATAGGATTTGTATTAGGAAATGTGTCTTCCTATTGATTTTCGTTTTTGTTTTATTTATTTATTTTTTTGGGTTTTCCTGCAATTCCTCTCCTGTTTAAGTTTTCTGCAAATCCACAAAAAAGACACCCCCTAAACTGAGCCTATGCATTGGTGTGTTTAGAACTGTGTCTATGGCAGGCAACCTCTGTACTAACAAGGGAGGCCTAGTCATATTCTTAGTGGTGCCTCAAGGAGTGAGCACTTCATGGAGTCCAGTAGCCTTAGAAAGTAATAATATAGCACAGAGTATACAGTAGAGAAGTGTTGTGCTGTTACAGTGGTAGTGAAGAGTGCATTGGTGCAGTGGAAGTCAGTGCAAAAGTGCATGGGGACATGGTGGTCTGTTGAGCATAGGTGCAGTAGTTGTCAATGGAGAAGTGCACAGGTGTCGTGGCAGTCAGTAGAAAAAAGTATAGGTGCATTAGTAGCCAGTGTACAGTATCTCACAAAAGTGAGTGCACCCCTCACATTTTTGTAAATCATTTATTATACCTTTTCATGTGACAACACTGAAGAAATGACACTTTGCTACAATGTAAAGTAGTGAGTGTACAGCTTGTATAACAGTGTAAAGTTGCTGTCCCCTCAAAAGAACTCAACACACAGCCAATAATGTCTAAACCACAGGCAACAAAAGTGAGTACACCCCTAAGTGAAAATGTCCAAATTGGGCCCAAAGTGTGAATATTTTGTGTGGCCACCATTATTTTCTAGCACTGTCTTAACTCTCTTGGGCGTGGAGATCACCGGAGCTTCACAGTTTGCCATTGGAGTCCTCTGTCTTTTCTCCATGATGACATCACGAAGCTGGTGGATGTTAGAGACCTTGCGCTCCTCCAGCTTCCTAAAGACAACCTCTGGATATGACGCTGAGCACGTGCATTCAACCTCTTTGGTCGACCATGGCGAGTCCTGTTCTGAGCAGAACCTGTCCTGGTAAACTGCTGTATGGTCTTGGCCACTGTGCTTCAGCTCAATTTCAGGGTCTTGGCAATCTTCTTATAGCCTAGGCCATCTTTATATAGAGCAACAATTCTTTTTTTCAGATCCTCAGAGAGTTCTTTGCCATGAGATGCCATGTTTAACTTCCAGTGACCAGTATGAAAGAGTGAGAGCGATAACACCAAATTTAACACACCTGCTCCCCATTCTCACCTGAGACCTTGTAACATTAATGAGTCACATGACACCGGGGAGGGAAAATGGCTAATTGGGCCCAATTTGAACAATTTCCGTTAGGGGGACTGCAAATTTACTGTTATACAACTGTGCACTCATTATTTTACATTGTAGCCAAGTGTTATTTCTTCAGTGTTGTCACATGAAAAGATAGAATAAAATATTTACAAAAACGTGAGGGGTGTACTTACTTTTGTGAG
Source organism: Pelophylax lessonae (assembly GCF_965119305.1). Lineage (NCBI taxonomy): Eukaryota > Metazoa > Chordata > Amphibia > Anura > Ranidae > Pelophylax > Pelophylax lessonae. The sequence continues at coordinate 100,442,392 of NC_138778.1, read as the reverse complement.
ATACTGTAGGTGCAATGGTGGTCAATAGAGAAGTGCATATAGATGCAAAGGTTGTCATTGGAAAAGTGCATAGGTGCAGTGGTGGTCAATGGAGAAATGCACAGGTGTAGTGGCGGTCAGTAGAAAAGTGTGTAGGTGCAGTAGTAGCGAGTGAAGAAGTGCATATAGGTGCAATGGTGGTCCATGGAGAAGTGCATAAAGTTGATCCAGGGAATATCCGATTGCCTCTCGGGGGATCAGGAAGGAATTTATTTCCCCTGCTGGAGCAAATTTAATCATGCTTTGCTGGGGTTTTTTCGCCTTCCTCTGGATCAACTGCGGGTATTGGATTGTGTAAATGGGATTGTATGGTTGGGTTTTCTTTACTGTTTTTTTTTTTTTTTTCTTTTTTATTGGTTGAGCTAGATAGACTTGTGATGGACTTGTGTCTTTTTTACTAACTATGCATAGGTGCAGTGGTGGTCAATTGAGAAGTGCGATAACACCAAATTTAACACACCTGCTCCCCATTCACACCTGAGACCTTGTAACATTAATAAGTCACATGACACCAGGGAGGAAAAATGGCTAATTGGGCCCAATTTGAACAATTTCCGTTAGGGGGACTGCAAATTTACTGTTATACAACTGTACACTCATTACTTTACATTGTAGCCAAGTGTTATTTCTTCAGTGTTGTCACATGAAAAGATAGAATAAAATATTTACAAAAATGTGAGGGGTGTACTTACTTTTGTGAGATACTGTAGGTGCAATGGTGGTCAATAGAGAAGTGCATATAGATGCAGAGGTTGTCATTGGAAAAGTGTATAGGTGCAGTGGTGGTCAATGGAGAAATGCACAGGTGTAGTTGCGGTCAGTAGAAAAGTGTGTAGGTGCAGTAGTAGCGAGTGAAGAAGTGCATATAGGTGCAATGGTGGTCCATGGAGAAGTGCATAAAGTTTATCCAGGGAATATCTGATTGCCTCTCGGGGGAACAGGAAGGAATTTATTTCCCCTGCTAGAGCAAATTAAATCATGCTTTGCTGGGGTTTTTTCGCCTTCCTCTGGATCAACTACGGGTATAGGATTGTGTATATGGGATTGTATGGTTGGGTTTTCTTTACTGTTTCTTTTTTTGTTTTCTTTTATTGGTTGAGCCAGGTGGACTTGTGTCTTTTTTTCAACCTGACTAACTATGTAACTGATAATAGATGCAGTGGTGGTCAATTGAGAAGTGCTTAGGTTTAGTGGTGGTCAATGGAAAAGTGCCCAGGTGAAGTGGTGTTCAGTAAAGAATTCCATAGATTCAGTAGTGTTCAAAGGAGAAGTGCATAGGCGTAGTGGTGGTCAATGGAAAAGCGGCCAGGTGCAGTGGTGTTCAGTAAAGTATTCCATAGGTTCAGTAGTGTTCATTGTTCAAAGGAGAACTGAATAGGCGTAATGGTGGTCAGTGGAAGTAAAGAGGTACAGTGGTGGTCACTGAGATGCAAGGATACTTTAGCAGTTAGTGACAATATGCTAAAGCCATCAGACAAGCATGGGAGCCAGGGAACTATTATTTTCAAGAGGTCAGCAATGACAGCCTTCAACCTGACTAACTATGTAACTATAACTATGCATAGGTGTGGTGGTGGCCAATTGAGAAGTGCTTAGGTGTAGTGGTGGTCAATGGAAAAGCGGCCAGGTGCAGTGGTGTTCAGTAAAGAATTCCATAGGTTCAGTAGTGTTCAAAGGAGAAGTGCATAGGCGTAGTGGTGGTCAGTGGGGAAGCAAAGAGGTACAGTGGTGGTCACTGAGATGCAAGGATACTTTACCAGTCAGTGACAATATGCTAAAGCCATCAGACAAGCATGGGAGCCGGAGAACTATTATTTTCAAGAGGTCAGTAATGACAGCCTTCATACTTAACTACGACAGGTTTTTTTTAATCAAGAACCCAGAGAAAAAAAACTTTCCAATGTTATTCCTAGCTGACGATGTGCTGATGGTCAGTAGCAGACAGATTGTCTCCTGATTGCATTAAAATAGTTTGGATCATTCAGCAATCTGTCTTCATATATGGGTTGCTTAGATTTGCCAGCCTTTGTAACTCTGTAAAACGTGTGTTCTGACTTTGGTGTATATCAGATTTCAGGCAGGAGCCAAATTCTGAAATAACCATGTCAGAGAAAACACTGTCAGTGATTTCTGCTTAAATCGAACAGGGAAATTCTGTCTAAATACACAGAAGCCTCTTTGTTGATCAATGAAAATGAGTTGCCAAGTGTATATATAGATATATATACTATATATCAGTGGGACTTACATTTGCTGGACCGGGGCCAGTGAAAATGGAAAGCTAACTTTGCAGATTTTATCTGAAAACTGGACGAAAGCCAAAAACACCATTCAATGTGTCAGCAAGACAAAATCATACAGTATATTGAATAATCTTTATATTTTTTAGTATTTAAAAGAAAAACAGATTCTGTTTCCATGGCCTTAGGGATCCTTATTTAGATGATTTTTTACATTTATGTGTGGAATCTTTTTTGAGTGTTCAGCCAAACCAAATTTGAATGGGATCTAAAAACAATGAAAGAAGAAGGCCAACCCAATCCTTTCCACAATATCCTAGCTTTGACTGACAGCTTTGAGTTGTTCAACATTTATTAGATGCATAAATTCAGTGATAGAAAAATATTCAAAAACCTTACCCATGTCATGTCATTGAGGGCTGGATCACATCACAACATATGCATTCGTGCATTTACGTGTTCCCAAAAAGTTCGTTTTTGACAGCTGATTCATTTCAATAGGCTGCCAAACAGTCGGGAATGTACAAAAAGTATGGCAGGTGTGACTTTTAAAATTGTGCTGCACCAAAATGCATGGTACTGCGATAACATATGTTTTGGTGGCCACAATGCACACCAGCTTGCTAGATGTGTTTGAGGTGCCAATAATCATTCATGGCACCCACAAACGTCTAAAAAGGACAGAGACTTTCCATTGAATGTGGGAAGAATGTGTTTCCTGCGACACAATTGGTGTCAACAGGCCCTCAGAAATGCTGCTCGAGTGAGCTCCTACCATCCCATAGTGAGCCGACTATGCTGCCAGAAGAAATAGCAGGCATAATAATACAAATATTGGAAGGATGTGCTGTGCAGATGCTATAGGAGGATGTGCTGTACAGATGCTATAGGAGGATGTGCTGTGCAGATGTTATAGGAGGGTGTGCTGTGCAGATGTTATAGGAGGATGTGCTGTGCAGATGTTATAGGAGGATGTGCTGTGCAGATGTTATAGGAGGGTGTGCTGTACAGATGTTATAGGAGGATGTGCTGTGCAGATGTTATAGGAGGGTGTGCTGTGCAGATGTTATAGGAGGATGTGCTGTACAGATGTTATAGGAGGATGTGCTGTGCAGATGTTATAGGAGGGTATGCTGTACAGATGTTATAGGAGGATGTGCTGTGCAGATGTTATAGGAGGGTGTGCTGTGCAGATGTTATAGGAGGATGTGCTGTACAGATGTTATAGGAGGATGTGCTGTGCAGATGTTATAGGAGGGTATGCTGTACAGATGTTATAGGAGAATATGCTGTGCAGATGTTATAGGAGGGTGTGCTGTGCAGATGCTATAGGAGGATGTGCTGTGCAGATGTTATAGGAGGGTGTGCTGTGCAGATTTTATAGGAGGATGTGCTGTACAGATGTTATAGGAGGGTGTGCTGTGCAGATGTTATAGGAGAGTGTGCTGTGCAGATGTTATAGGAGGATGTGCTGTACAGATGTTATAGGAGGGTGTGCTGTGCAGATTTTATAGGAGGATGTGCTATGCAGATGTTATAGGAGGGTGTGCTGTACAGATGTTATAGGAGGGTGTGCTGTGCAGATGTTATAGGAGGATGTGCTATGCAGATGTTATAGGAGGATGTGCTGTGCAGATGTTATAGGAGGGTGTGCTGTGCAGATTTTATAGGAGGATGTGCTGTGCAGATGTTATAGGGAGGGTGTGCTGTGCAGATTTTATAGGAGGATGTGCTGTACAGATGTTATAGGAGGATGTGCTGTGCAGATGTTATAGGAGGGTGTGCTGTACAGATGTTATAGGAGGATGTGCTGTGCAAATGTTATAGGAGGATGTGCTGTGCAGATGTTATAGGAGGGTGTGCTGTGCAGATGTTATAGGAGGGTGTGCTGTACAGATGTTATAGGAGGGTGTGCTGTGCAGATGTTATAGGAGAGTGTGCTGTGCAGATGTTATAGGAGGGTGTGCTGTACAGATGTTATAGGAGGGTGTGCTGTGCAGATGTTATAGAAGGGTGTGCTGTGCAGATGTTATAGGAGGATGTGCTGTGCAGATGTTATAGAAGGATGTGCTGTGCAGATATTATAGGAGGATGTGCTGTGCAAATGTTATAGGAGGACGCATGGGGGGTTTTCTATAGTCCAGCTGGGGAGACAAGGTTCAGAAAACGGTTTGGGATCTCAGTGTTGCAGTGGCAGCATTGTTGGCCCACTACCAGAAGTCAGGAGCTGTCTGCATTTCTGGCAGATGTTATAGGAGGTATTTTTTAGTAGCTGCAGCATGTTTAAAAGCCCAATTTTTTTTCGTTAAATTGGGCCCTCAGTCTGAAAAAAACAAAAAATGCAACTGTAGCTGCAACACTAATCTCCTTTCTGGTTGTGTCCCCTGCAGTACCTCTTCTGTGCCACAAGATGTCCTCTGTCTTCTAAGTAAAATGATACTTGCTGTCATTCAATGAAGAAAACTGAGGACACACTGTGAGTATAGGGGGGCAATGGACCTATCCTTAAGAGGGAGTCACCACAGCCACATCATGTCAGCAACATTCTCTGCAACATAAAAAATATGTTCAGTACCAGAAAAGAGGACCTCATGGGGTTGATTTTCTAAAACTGTAGAGTGCAAAATCTGGTGCAGCTCTGCACAGAAACCAATCGACTTGCAGTTTTTTTTTTTTTTAAAGCTTAATTGTACAAGGTGAAGTTAGAAGCTGATTGGCTATCATTTACAGGTGCACCAAATGTTGCACTCTCCAGTTTAGTAAATGCGTCACATGACAGGCCCAAGGACTTCTGAAAGGGCATGGTATTAAAAAAAAAAAAACTCTTTTTTAGTCTCAATGATGAGTAGAGATGAGCTCAGATGCCCTCCAAACTAATCTCTAACCCAAATACTGAACTCCTGTTTTTGGCACTCCAATGAGATGCTGGGACTCATGTGAGCTGCGGGGTGGGAAAAGACCCGGCCAGCAGATCATTGGAGTACAAACAATTGTGGGTTAGGAGTTCAGATTATAGATGAGTTTAAACTCATCGCTACTCATTTAAAAAGATTAATATCTACACTTACACCCAAAAAATAGCGGCAACTAAAATGTGAGACAACCACACAATATACAGTAAAAACAGATAAAGTTGTGCATAATATAACAAAAGTCCCTGTGATAGGACAAAAAATATTTAAAAATTTAATAAACATGATATAAGTCTATTCACATCTATGTATACACCATTAGTGAAGTGAATATTTCTCTCCAACCGACTTCTTCTTGCAACATTGAGTGACTATCAACACACAAGTGAAAATTCCTCCACCAAAATAAAATGGCCTCTTACCAGAGAATAAGGACCTGTAAGGTCAGCAACACCTGTGGCTTAACCCCGCCAGGACTCCTTGAGTGCAGAGGAACCACGAGAATAATTCTGAATGTCCTTGTCCAAACATCCACCTCCACAGTACTACAAGAGTATCGCTCCCCATAGGAAAGACAATGAATCCGCCATAGTGTAAAACATACCAAATATTTATTGTAAAAGTATAAGAATGCAATTACATCAATTTCATCTAGGTATGCATGTAAATAAAAAGCTGGCCGGCTATCCTGAATCTCGCCTGTCCTTCCGGGAGACTATGGTGACGTCAGCACATCGCAACCCAACGCATTTCGTCACAAACGACGTTGTCCTAGGGCACGAGGGCATGTTTTACACTATGGTGGAATTATTGTGTTTCCTATGGGGAGCGATACTCTTGTAATACTGTGGAGGTGGATGTGTAGACACAGACATTCAGGATTATTTTCGTGGTTCGTGTGCACTCGAGGGGCCCTGGCAGGGTTAAGCCATAGGTGTTGCTGACCTTACAGGTCTTTATTCTCTGGTAAGAGGCCGTTTTATTTTGGTGGAGGAATTTTCACTTGTTTGTTGAAAGTCAATCAATGTTGCAAGAAGAAATGGATTGGAGAGAAATATTCACTTCACTGATGGTGTATACACAGATGTGAATGGCCTTATATCACGTTTAATACATCTTTTATATTTTTTAGTCCATCACAGGGCCTTTTGTGATATTCAGCGCAACTGTACCTGTCATCTTTTCTCATCACTGGAGACTTTAAAAGATGGAGACCAGCAGGATGCTCAGCCCCACACATTCTGCATATAACTGAAGACAGTGTCACTTTTGGGTAGATTAGTACGATCTACAGAAAAATATAAAATATGAATGTCATAATAACTAGGGAACTACCGATATAAACACGGACACCTTTGTCCCTGATACAAATTGTAATTAAAAAATCTTATGTGTAGATGTTACCATCATAAAGGAATTAAAAGTTTATAGTCTGTTTAGATTCAGTTAATTGGTAACGTTGTTTTATTTTGTTATTCCCCACAGTCAATCAATAGAACAATATCTACAACTTGCAAGATGAAGCTGCTGTATATTTCCACACTACTTCTCGTCCTCATAACACAATTGAAGGCAAGACCACCTGCTGAATGTAAGTATTTGGACTTCTAAGCAGTGGCGGCTGGTGCTCCATCAGTCGGGGGGGGGGGGGCGTCAGACGGAGCTGGCCACTGACCACCTCCCACCATATCACTCCAGCCTGCACCACCACATCTTCCCCTCCCCGCCAGTTTACTTACCTTGTTCCTCCAGACTGACAGGCGGTGGCTTCCCCCTCAGGCACCTTCATGTCCCTTCTTGGTGGCCGTCTCCTCCCCACCCCCTTCTTGGCCAATAGCATGACTTCTCCTTTCGGCCAATCGGGAAACAGGTCTAAGGACCTGCTTCCTGATGGCCCGGAAGGAGAATCAGTGTGGCAATAGCGAATATTCATTCACTATTTGTCACACAACTGGGTGGGCTCATGGCGCAGTGCTCTGCGCCCCAAGCCTACCCTTTAATTAAAATGTTTATCGTACGTGAACATAACGTCCGATTTTTTTTTAATTAGTACAGTTTTCGTCCAAAAAAAAAGAGCAAGACTAGGCATGCTCGGAAACGAAAGAATACATACAAAACAATTCAACACATGACATCACTTCTGAAGTTTAATTCTGTCGTACGATAATTTTTGTATGAAAGTAACCTCTTCACTTTCCATATGAGACTAGCATGCAACAAAAAGGTAAAGAAAATTGGTTGAATAATCTGATTGTGTGTACGAAACTGTAGAAGGGGAAAAGAGTTACTGCTCTGACTAATTCAGCTGTGTGTAACTTCACAGAGCACTATTGTGCTCTGTAAAAAAATGTTATGTTTGTCAACACAGCAGCTAAGAATAGATGGGTAAACATATGAAATGAGGCCTGGAGCTATTTCTGGAAAAACAAAACACAATATCTTCATGTGATATATATATATATACAGTATCTCACAAAAGTGAGTACACCCCTCACATTTTTGTAAATATTTAATGATATCTTTTCATGTGACAACACTGAAGAAATGACACTTTGCTGCAATGTAAAATAGTGAAGTGTACAGCTTGTATAACAGTGGCCAAGACCATACAGTGTTTTACCAGGACAGGTTCCACTCAGAACAGGCCATGGTTGACCAAAGAAGTTGAGTGCACATGCTCAGCATTATATCCGGTTTAGACATTAATGGCTGTGTGTTGAATTATTTTGAGGGGACAGCAAATTTACACTGTTATACAAGCTGTATACTCACTACTTTACGTTGTAGCAAAATGTAATTTCTTCAGTGTTGTCATATGAAAAGGTATAATAAAATATTTACAAAAATGTGAGGGGTGTACTCACTTTTGTGAGATACTATATATATGTTTTAGGCAGGTATGAAAAAATGCTGTAAATTAAGAATGCTTTTAAAAACAGAAGTGTCAATAGTTTATTTTTATCAATGAACCAAATGAATAGTAAATGAACAGAAGAGAAATACAAACCAAATCAATATTTGGTGTGACCACCCTTTGCCTTCAAAACAGCAACAACTCTTCTAGGTACATTTGCACACAGTTTTTGAAGGAACTCAGCAGGTAGGTTGTTCCAAACATCATGAGAACTAGTCACAGATCTTTTGTGGATATAGGCTGCCTCAGATTCTTCTGTTTCTTCATGTAATCCCAGACAGACTTGATGATGTGGAGATGAGGGCTCTGTGGGGGCTAAACCATCACGTCCAGGACTCCATGTTCTTCTTTACACTGAAGATAGTTCTTAATGACATTGGCTGTATTTTGGGGGCTGTTGTCCTGCAGCAAAATATATTTGAGGCCAATCACACGCCTCCCTGATGGTATGGCATGATGGATAAATATCTGCCTGTATTTTGAAGGCACAGGGTGGTCACGCCAAATATTGATTTAATTTTGATTTTTTTTTCTGTTCACTCGCTTGCATTAAAGATGGGCAATACTGAAATATTACATATTAGAATAAATTTGGACAGTTAGCAATAGTGTGCAAAAAAAATGCTATTGTTTGTTTGGAACGCTGAACACAACTGTTATTAAATAAATCAAATAGAATTTTTACTTCACTAACTTTTCCTAATACACAATTTCCATTGAAATACAACTCCACAAAATTAAATCTTACCCAATAGACTGTAAAGTTAAATTTTATAAGAACACATCAACAAAGCAAGAGCTTGATGATCACAGCAAAATGGCTCACGTCTGCGTCCTTTCTACTAAGAGCCTGGTGATAGTGTTTGTTTTGCACTTACAATAAATTTAACAATGTAGGCTATAAAGTGTTGGAAATTAGTCCCGACAGATAGGTATAACATAAATTGATCTTTGTGTATATGAAATTGTTTCGACAGCAAAACTATTTTTGCATTTGTCAAGTAGATTTCTGGTTTCTGACTTTTGTCTTCAAGTAGACTTGTAAATTACTGTATATATGTGTGTGTATACTGTAACTAACTGGTAAAATTTTTTTATACCTTTAGCAGTGCCAAAATGTAAGAGTGGCCCCATGGACCTGGTCTTCATCATCGACAGCTCAAGAAGTGTCCGCCCCTTTGAATTTGAAAACATGAGAAAATTTATGATTGATATGATCAATTCACTTGAAATTGGACCTAGCCATACAAGGGTTGGAGTAGTCCAGTACTCCAGCCAAGTGCAAAATGTGTTTTCTCTTAAGGCTTACACTACAAAAGCTCAAATGCAGAAGGCCATCAATGACATAATTCCTCTGGCACAAGGGACCATGACCGGTCTGGCTATACAATATGCCATGAATGTTGCTTTTACTGAGGAAGAAGGAGCTCGACCACTGTCTCAAAAGATTCCAAGAGTTGCTGTTATAGTAACTGATGGTAGGCCTCAAGATCGTGTTACAGAGGTGGCTGCACAGGCTCGGGAAGCCCAGATTGAAATCTATGCAGTTGGTGTACAGAGAGCAGATGTCAACTCTCTGCGGGCCATGGCCTCTCCTCCTATTGATGACCACGTGTTCTATGTAGAATCATTTGATCTCATTCAGCACTTTGCCATCCAGTTTCAGGATAAATTCTGTGGTAGGTTGAAATACTTATTACAGGTATTTAATTAAGAATCAAATGTTTTGTTTAATAGTCAACTGTATGCCTTACAAGAGTTTCTGAAACCTTGTTCCAAAACCTCATCTCTTCTATTCAATAGATAAACCCAGTCTTTCTCAACCTTTTCAACACAGAGGAACCCTTGAAATAACTTTCCTGTCTTGGGGAACCCCTTCTGAAAATAAATATATCTGCAACTCATGATACATTAGTTTGATGGTCAGTGAGAAGAGTTCTCCTTACACTTGTGGTCATTGGGAAAATGACCCCAGTACAGATAGCTAAAATGATCAATGGTGTCAGTGGGAACTTATCTGAGGGGCAGATATTGCTTATTGCCCAAGGAACCCCTAGAAGCCTCTGGAGGAACCCTAGTTGAGAAACCCTGAATAGGGTTACTACCAGCATATTTGCTGAAATTGATCAAAATCACTGTTAAGTGGGAGTGTCTATCATTGCTTTAATCGCACGATTATTAACATTAAACCTTCAATATCCCATGCCACATATAAACTATACATGGGACCTCTAATCATTTAAAAGTAAGGACTTTGCTGGAGAGCCAGCTACCTGTAATTTAACCATGTGCAGTATGCATTCAGAGTTTTTGAGTAAGACAGGTGGCTATTTACTGGAGCAAAGTGATGAGGTTTTAATGAAATCCAGTCTGCAAAAGTACTGGTGTCATAGGTGCAAGAAAGGGAACACATTGTACAAATTTTACCAAACCATAATTGGTTTCAGACTGAGAACTGCTGAGTCATGTCACCAAGCACACACTTCGCTGGGAGCTAGATACGTCAGCCCTCCAGGGCCATCTTACCGAATGGGCACGCTGGGCAGCTACCCAGCCCCAGCCAAGCATTAGTCCCAATTCCCGTGTACGTCCTGCCACCAAACTTAGCAGGTGCCAAGTGCTTGTCGGCCCTGCGCTGCTGTCAGGCCACTAGGGCCATGGAGGGGGAGCCCACAACTGCAGGAATGCCTATCTGCCTCCATGGGAACAGGCACACAAAGGACAGTCAAGTCTGACTCCCATCCGTGTGTGTGTTCACCAGACCCTGCCCCCGAACCTAGATGCTGTCATTAGCATGGCACTGCTGTACCAAAAAATATTGATAATTAGCATTTTTATTCTCACGGGTGATTGTGTAGGTGGGGCCCCAGTGCACTGCATTGCCCGGGGGCCTTTAATGCTCTTAAGATGGCACTGCAGCCCTCTACCCTTTCCATCCATGGCCAGGAAAGGTGCAGTTTTTAAAATCCTTAGATAGGAGTCATTACCGAAAAGGACTGTTTGTTCAGTGTGCAGCCTAAAAGTAGGACTCCCTATACCTTATACATTGTTGATCGTGTTCATTAGCTGGAAACCTGCTGTGTTGTTTGGAAAAGATTGAAAATCAAGCAGTCTATGACTGGAATTGGAGCTGCCCTTATTATGCATTGTTTGCAATAATTCCAAGCTGAACTCAATACTATTAAAAATAGGCATTTGAATAATTGGCATAGGCAATTTAGCCTGACCTTTTTTTAATATGTTAAGTGAGAGCTAAAAAAAAAAAATACTGATTGTTATAAATATTTAAAATAAGGAAAAATCTAAATGAGCATAGCCTGGCTACAGGTTCACTTGAGGTGCTAACTTGTTATATTTTTGTATTATATGTTTTTTAATGGGTGCTTTTTGTTGGACAATGCCTGGTTTCTTATAGCTCCGGCCCACTGCTGCAGCAATTTTATGCCAAAAGTCAAGCAAGATCAACTTACTGTTCTCACTGTATTCTCTAATACTTGGTATGGCAGCTTGGAACGGAAATTGGAATTACTGCCATGAGCATTCAAGAGTATAAAAATCCAGTGGGTGCTACAAGCCAATAACATTCAACAAATCATTTTTGGGTTAACTTACCCTTTTATTTACAATTTTTTTTTCCCAGTATAAAGCTGAAGAAAGCATGAAGTCCTATATGAACAAGAGTAGTATCCAAAGAATCACAGCAGATTCACATCAAACATTTCTACATTCAGCAAAGTATCTGGCATGGCTCTGGCATCCCAGCCATAGCTAGTATAATATTTGCAGAAATCCAGCCTTGCTTACAGCATCTTGTGTTACAGCTGTATCTGGTTTGATTAGGTACTCCAAGAAAAAGTGTGTGCCTGCTGCCTTTTCTACATTACATAAGCATGATCAGGCAACATGAATGTGCGCTTTGGTTGAAAACCCTCAACATTACATGCACTCCACATAAAAGAAGAGTTCCAAGAAATAGCAGGGACAGTTTTTAGAGAGCAAAAGAAAGGTCAGAAAGGAGAGCAATAGCAAGCTCAGGAGAGCATGTAGGTCATTGTAAATTACACATTACACTTGCAATCCTGCTTAACCACTTAAGCCCCGGAAGATTTTACCCCCATTCCGACCAGGGTTTTTTTGCGATTCGGCACTGCGTGATTTTAACGGACAATTGCGCGGTCGTGCGACGCTGTACCTAAACGAATTCTGATGTCATTTTTTTCCCACAAACAGAGCTTTCTTTTGGTGGTATTTGATCACCTGTGCGATTTTTACTTTTTGCGCTATAAACAAAAAAAGAGCGTCAATTTTGCAAAAATAACAATATTTTTCAAATTGTTTATATGAAATTCCCCCCAAAAAATGTAAAAATCAAAATTTTTTTACATTTTAGGCCAATTTGTTTTATTCCACATATGTTTGGTAAAAAAAATTGCAAAAAGCGTATTTTGATTGGTTTGCACAAAAGTTATTGCGTTTACTAACTAAGGGAAAGATTTCTGTCATTTTTGGTGGGTTTTTTTTTAACGCGTAATGGCAGCGATCTGCGATTTTTTTTGCGGTACTGCGACATTGCGGCGGACAGATCGGACCCTTGACTGACATTTTTGACACTTTTAGGGTTACCAGTGTCATTACTACAGTAATCAGTGCTATATATATATGCACTGTTACTGCAAAATGACACTGGCAGGGAAGGGGTTAACTTTATTGGGGAAGGAGGGGTTAAGTGTGTCCCTAGGGGCCTGCTTCTAACTGTGATTGGACATGGCTACTGGTGTAGGAACAGTGATCAACGGTCCTACATAGTAGAACCGTATGATCACTATTCCTACACAGGGGAGAATGACAGGCGGCTTGTTTACATTAGCCGTTTGCCTTTCTCCCTTCACGCCGGATGATCGCGAGTGACCGGCGGACATCGGGTCCGCCGGTCACACGCACCGAGTTCCCAGGGAACGAGTCGTGGTGCTATTGGCTCACAAGCAAGTGACAGGCGAGTGACGTACCCATACATCACTTTGCCTGGCTGGTGTTGACCGCCGCAGTATATGCACTTGCGGCGTTCGGCAACCAGTTAAATTCCAATTGTAGATGACCCTTATTTTCTACAAAGATTAGTGGCCATCATGTTGAGTTTCTCCTGCAGCAGGAGGCTCCTACAGTTTCCTATTAGTAAAATATAGAGATGAGCTTAACTGCCCTGGGTTTTGGTTTGAGCAGGGTTCCACAAGCTTTGAGGAAGTTTGAATGCTGAACCCAAACCCTACTGAAATCAATGGGAGCTGAATCTGTCAAAATAGCTTTGAAAAACATGTACCAATGACAAAAAATAACAAAAATCAGACAGGAGCAGTGATTTTTTTAAATGCTTAAAATTAAACATTAAAAATGTCAAATTCCTTTAAATAACATGCCTGGGGTGTCCTAATTCTGCCTATGAGGGGACACATCTCTGTGATGTACAGAAACTGCTGCAGCAGCACTGACATTTACAAAGGAAAAAAAGGGTTCAAAATTGCCCTGCAAAGCACCATTTCCTCATGTTGATGAGGACAAGAGCTTCTACCCCACAACCCAGTTGATTGTGAGGATCTGCAGTGGGTGGCTTATCAGAATCTGGATGCCCACTTTATTAATAAGGGGGTCCCCCAGATACTGAACACCCCCCCCCCCCCCCAACGTGAATAGGCCTGCTCATTCACAAAAAAAAATTGTAACCTACAAATAAAGACACCCAAATATTTGACAAGTCCTTTATAAAAAAAAAGTTAAAATCCCCCAAAACTGCTCACTGTAAATCCATTATTAAATACAATGTACAATGCCTGTCCCCTGCCAAGTTGGCAGGAAAAAAAAAGAACAAAAATCCCATGCACAACACCGATCCCAACAGTACACATAGCCAAATAACCGTTCCCCAAGCTGTCATTTGATGTAAAAGGGAAGTTGTGGGGCAGGAGGTAACATCATTGTTCAAATACTGTATGGCCAGTGGCCATGTTTTATTTATTTCAGGTACTTATATAGCGCTGTCAATTTACGCAGCGCTTTACATATACATTACACATTCACATCAGTCCCTGCCCTCAAGGAGTGTACAATCTAAGGTCCCTAACTCACATACATACATACACAGTAGGGCCAATTTTTTTTTATATACAGGATCCAATTAACCTACCAGCATGTCTTTGGAGTGTGGGAGGAAACCGGAGTACCCGGAGGAAACCCATGCAGGCACAGGGAGAACATGCAAACTCCAGGCAGGTAGTGTCATGGTTGGGATTTGAACCAGCGACTCCTCTTGCTGCTAGGTGAATGTGCTAACCACTACACCACTGTGCCGCCCAATGTTTGGATAGTGATGTCAGTGCTATCCAGAGTTGTATAAAGTACTCAAAACCCATACTTGAGTAAAAGTACAAGTGCTCGATCAAAAAGTGACTTGAGTAGAAGTGCTCGATCAAAAAGTGACTTGAGTAGAAGTACTAAAGTATATTCAACATTTTTTGTACTTAAGTATTGCAAGTAGTTTTTTTAAAAATGTTGCTACTCAAGTACTGAAAGTAAAAGTACAAGTACTGTGTTATGTAGTTATTAAAGAAAGAAGTCAAAAGTTTGAACATCATATTGTTTTTTATTTCAAATGCAGCTTTTATTTATACATACAGTAGCTTTTATTTTCGTATG